>NW_007247765.1:101321-143763 GCF_000164805.1 Carlito syrichta | reverse complement strand
GCCAGAGCCCAGCAGGTCGAGGCTGCGGTGGCTGGGAGCGGCCATTGCACTCCAGTCTGGGCGACAGAGCGAGACTCCAACTCAAAAAAAAAATTTTTTTTAATTTAAAAATAAAAACTTCTATTCTTTTTTTTTTTTTTTGCTTTTAAAATTCATTTTATTAAAGGGAAAATGTATAGTATGATGGTTAATGCTAGCATAAATTCACTTAAAACACAACACTGAAGATAATATTTTCATAATGATAATACAAATTTTGGTGGCACATTGCATTGGAGTAAAAACAATATTTTTATTAAGAAACTTAAAGAATAAAATGTAGCTAGAATTGGTTGTAGTCATGCAGTGCACAGATGATTTGTTAATGTGTCAAAACAGGCTATACATAAAGAACTCCTACAACTCAAAAGCAAAACAATAAACAACCTAATTTTAAAAATGAGCAAAGGACTTGTATAGACAGTTCTTCAGAAAAGATATACAAATTGCCATTAATCACATGAAGCATCAGATGCAAATAAAAGCCACCATGAAGTACCGTTAAACACTCTTTTGTATGGCTATTTATTTATTTGAGTTGGAGTCTCACTTTTGTCGCCCAGGCTGGAGTGCAGTGGCATACTCACGGCCACGGCAGCCTCAACCTGCTGGGCTCAGGCGATCCTTCCATCTTAGCCTTCCAAGTAGCTGGAACTACAGACGCACACCACCACACCCAGCTTATTTTTTGATTTATTGTGGAGACGAGGTCTCACCAAGTTGTCAGGCTGGTCTCGAACCCCCGGGCTCAGGCAATCCTCTCACCTCGGCCTTTCAAAGTGCTGGGATTACAGGTTGAGCCATCGTGCCCAGCCTGTATGGCTGTTATTTAAAAAATGGAAAAGAATGAGTGTTTGCAAGGATGTGGAGAAATTGGAATCCTCATGTATTGCCGGTGGGAATGTAAAATGGTGCAACTTCTATTCTTAACCAAAGTGTTACATAAACTCAAGTCAGATTTCTTCATTTATTTTTTTCTTTCTTTTTTGAGTTGAGGTCTCACTCTGTTACCCAGGCTGGAGTGCAGTGACAGGATCATGGCTCCTGAGTAACTGGGACTACAGGTACATGCCACCAAATCCGGCTAATTTTGCTTTGTTTTTGTAGAGACGAGGTCTTGCTATATTGTCTGGGCTGAACTTCAACTTCTGGACTCAAGCAGACCTCCTGTCTCAGCCTCCCAAAGTGCTGGGATTACAGGCGTGAGCCATCGCACCCAGTCAGATTTCTACATTTGTAATATAATAACCATGTCACCTTACTTGACAGGTTTATTGTAAGGACACACATACAAAAACAAATTGAAAAGTATAAACTACCATGCAGATATATTACAACATCCTAAAATAGTCATGAGCCACCTAACATGAGCCTAACTAGGTCAAGAAGAAATGCAATAAGCAATAAAATTCCTTAATCTCACACTTCATCTCTGGCACCGCTGTCACAGCAGCCTGGATCTGACACTCCTGGACATACTTCAATGTAAGTCGATACACATTCTACTCACCTGTCCTGCAGCTGCAGCAGCGGAAGCAGGAAGTAGGAAGAAGCCAACCAAGGGCTGAGTATGGAAGAGAGGGCCCACGGACACTGAGAAGCTGCCCCAATAGAGTCAACCTCTTTACAAGTGAGCCCCTGCCACCAGCCGTACGTCCGTCACACAGAGAACACTGAGGTCATTCCAAGCCTGAAACACTGTTTTGAACACTCTTCAAAATATTCATATTTCTTTTTTTTTGTTTCATTTTTGAGTCAGAGTCTCACTCTGTCGCCCAGACTGGAGTACAGTAACATGCTCACGGCCACTGCAGCCTCAACCTGCTGGGTTCAGGTGATCCTTCTGCCTCAGCCTTCCAAGTAGCTGGAACCACAAGTGCACGCCACCACACCCAGCTAACGTTTTGATTTATTGTAGAGACAAGGTCTCACCAAATTGCCCAGGCTGGTCTTGAACCCTCGGGCTCAGGCAATACCCTCGCCATGGCCTCCTAAAGTGCTGAGATGACAGGTGTGAGCCACTGCACCTGGCCTTAATATTGCTTATTCTAGGACTTTCAGGATAATTCCTACCAAAATAGTGGCTTCAACTGTAAATCTAAAAACAGGACACTGATTATACATCTGACATCGATGACAAACATTACATACATGTAAGCATATGCCACAAAAAAGTGTGTGTCTGCGTTTGAACAAAGCCACCACTGATCCAAGTCACATTGCTATTCGGTTCTGCTAAGAATTTACACTGCAAGTCCACATATATTAATACCAGTGTTCATTGCAGAGCAGCTAAAGGAGCATGGAGTTGAGGCCAAAGACCAGCTCTGCATCTCAGGTGTGAAGGATACCTCCTGCTTGATCCAGTCTGAGTCTCAGTTTTCCCATGTGTACAATGAGAATGGTAACAACAATAACAACATCCTACCTACTGACCAACTTAGGATTAAGGGTATTCATTTATGTAAAAATACACCAAAAGGCATAAAACAGTAAAGAGACTTTACATTTTTTATACAGCAGTCAACAGCAATTTCTAATGGCAAATACCGGGGGTGCCAAAAATATATAGACACATTTTAAGCTATGTTATCTTTGTATCACTTTTACTTTGCTGTCATCAGAAGTATCTAGACGCTGATGGGAACCACTTTGAGCACCTCTTGTAATGGCAGAAGTCAAACGTGACTTGTATTGGTCTTTTGTTATTGGTCTATATTGAGTATTACAATCTTAATGCAATTTTTTCCTTTTTCAAACTGTGTATAAATTTTTTGACATCCTCTGTATACAATATAATACAGATTTTTACTGATATTCAGGAATAAAGAGAGTTGTAAAAGATAACACAGGAAGATCCAAGAAATTACACTCCCTTATTCAGACAGTCTAGAAAAGTTGGAGCCAAAGTGTTTTCTTTTTTGAGTTGGAGGCTCACCGTCACCCATGCTGGAGTGTAGTGGCATGTTTCCGGCCACCACGCCTCAACCTGCTGGGCTTAGGTGATCCTTCTGCCGCAGCCTTCCAAGTAGCTGGAAACACAGACACATGTTACCGCACCGGCTAATTTTTTTTATTTATTGTAGAGACAAGGTCTCACAAAGTTGCCCAGGTTGGTCTCAAAACCCTGGGCTCAGGCAACCCTCTGAGGCGAAGTGTTTTCAAGAACAGTCTGATGAGATGTGGATAGAGTGACTTTTTGGTAAACGCATCAGTGAGAATTTTTCAACGAGTCTTAATCATAATATCTTATGGCCACATGTCCAGGTTTTCCAGAACATATTCTTCCAGAAATTTCATGAGGAGGTAAGTAATCAACACTCCATGCCCACAGACATTTATCAAAACATACTATCATTTCTACAAGGTTCACCCCAAGCCACTCCTTAGCCCAGGACATGAACTAATAAGTTATCTGTAATTTAATGATAATGCTGCTTTTAATGACAATGTGAGCTTTGCTGTACTTAGCTACTGATGCAGAAAGATCTTTGGATTAAAGCAAGTCTTTGGCAGATTTCACAGACCCACAGAGATGTCACTGAGGAATGTGGAAACAAAGACAAATTGAGGGTTTAAATAAATTTTATTAATACAATTTAAGGTATTTTACTAAAATACTTTCCCAGTTGTATTTGACCTTCCCATTATAGCTGTGCTGAAGTTAAAGTACAACTACCTTTCATGACTGCGCCATTTAGTCATTAGCACTTATGATTCAAAGTCTTACTAATTAACAGTGAGGAAACTTTCCAGAGACTGCACAATGAACTGAACTTGAACTCTGACAGTTATTAATGGACGAAACTGCAGAGGTAGGAAGAACAAATAGTTGATAAACAGAGTTTATAAACATTTGTTTTTCCTATAGAAAAGTCTGTAAAGAACACTTTCTACTTTATGCTTTTAGATATTTATTTTTACATCATACTAAAGTTTACACTACTACTCAGTCAGGCACGGTGACTCAAGTCTATAATCACAGCACTTTGAAAGGCCAAGGTGAGGGGACTGCCTGAGCCTATGGGTTCGAGAATAGCCTGGGCATCTTGGTGAGACCTCATCTCTACAATAAATTTAAAAACTAGCCAGGCATGCTAGCATGCACCTGTAGTTCCAGCTACTTGGAAGGCTGAGGCGGAAGGATCGCCTGAGCCCAGCAGGTTGACACTGGGGTGGCCATGAGCATGCCACTGCACTCCAGCCTGGGAGATGGTGTGAGACTCCAACTCAAAAAAAAAAAAAATTACTCTCCATCATTCCCACTCAATAACCTAAGCTAGAAAAAGCTTTAACACTTCAACAAAGGAAAATTACTCTACTGGGGAAAAATTTAAAGTGTTTATTAAAGTTTTTTTTTTCCTAACTATGAGAACAAAAATCCATTTCTCAGCCATCAGTCAACCCCAAATAATCTGGGTCAGAATAAGCAGATAAATGGTTCTAACTTAAGAACTGGAAGCAACTGGGCCTTGCTATTTCTATAGCCAATCTCATCACCTACAGTTTACTTACTTCTTGCCAGCCAAAAAGTCCACTGCTGATCAAGCACTCCCTATCTTACACTGTAAAATGAAATTACCTGAGCTTGGGGCAGCATTCTTAGGGCCGCAGAATGTATGTGTGCTCTGAGTGGCCTCTCAACACCCCTCGGGCCAGGTACTGCAGCCCAGGCCTCTTCCCCACCTCTGACTGGCTGATTTTCCTATTTCTTCTGATCCAGGACTGATCCTCAACTCGGGACTTCTTGAAGATTTTAAAAGGGGAAAAAAGGAGGGAGAGGATTAAAGTCAATGTCTCCCTGATGATAACATAACAAACCCTACTGCTCTTTTTCGGATGAATACCAGCACTTTCTACATTTAGGTAAGCAAGGCCCCCTGCACCAAGGCCACAGGTGTAAGTAGAAAGGAGGACAGAGACCCAAACCCAGCATCCATGAAAACTGTCTCTGCCAAGTGGCTCGCATCCAGACTCCTAAGCCCCTCAGACCCACACCAGAATATCTACAAACTGTTATTGGGTACTAGTCTATTGAAAACACCAGAATCAGACAAAGATAACTGTCACCTCTTGGCTCAGGGCTCAGACAGTGAACCAAGCAACCCAGGGAGCAGCGGTGTCAGCCCGGTCTCGCCCCGATTTGGCCCTCACCAAATTAGCCATGGAGGAAGTAGGCGAATACCAGACACAAACCCCTCCTCAAAGGAGCCACCGTGTCAGAGCTACACTAGCACCCGAATGCGAATTACACACATGAATAAATAACTGAACCAGCAAGCAGTGAGAAAGAAAGGATTCTTTCACGCCGCAGACATGTGAAGAGACATCCCTGGGAGCATCAAAACAGCCTGGGCTGTGACCTTGACACACGGAAGAGCAGGCACCGTTGCTTGTGAGATCATTACATTTGACAGGGGCAGCAAGGGTCCATAAGAAGAAATAAAGCCCCCAAAGCAAAGTTGCTATGGAACCAGGCAGACCTCAGCCAAATGGGATGCTGACAGGCGGGAGGGACAGGCTGGAGCCCGAGAGACCCCTAAGGATGTGAGCATGCCTGGGAGGAACAGGACCCAGAGCACACGAGACCTCCACATCACACTGACCTTCTCAGAAGGAAAGGCACTGTGTGCCACATGGGAGTGAAAGGCAAGTGTGAAAACACATAGTGAGCAGGTGAGGAGGTGCTTACTGCCCATGCGGAATGAGTCTCCGTGATGATGAAAAACTGGTGGAAAACAGAACACCCACAGTGACCGTGCTCGGCACCCAGAGCTCTCCCAGGAGACGGGTGTCACCAGGGTACGCCAGCCACTCCCCCAGTCCATGCCAGTAATCCCAGTACTTTGGGAGGTTGAGGTGGGAGAATCGCTTGAAGCCAGGAGTTCAAGACCAGCCTGGGCAACATAGCAAGATCCTGTTTTCATTTGTTAAAAAAGTAAAAAATGGACTGGGCACAGTGGCTCAAGCCTATAATCCTAGCACTTTGGGAAGTCAAGGTGAAAGGACTGCCTGAGTCCAGGGTTAATAAGACCAGCCTGGACAACTTGGTGAGACCTTGTTTCTACAATAAATCAAAAAATTAGTGGGGTGTGGTGGCATGTGCCTGCAGTTCAGGCTACTTGGAAGGCTGAGGCAGAAAGATCGTCTAAGCCCAGCAGGTCAAGGCTGCAGTGGCCATGAGCATGCCACTGAACTCCAGCCTGGGCGACAGAGTGAGATCCCAACTAAAAAAAAAAAAGTAAACCGGGCTTGGTGGCTCAGCCTGTAATCCCGCGCTTTGAGAGGCTGAGGTGAGTGGATTGCCTGAGCCCACGGGTTCGAGACCCACCTGGGCAACTTGGGGAGACCTCATCTCTACAATAAATGAAAAATTAGCCGGGCGTGGTAGCGTGCGCCTGTAGTTCCAGCTACTTGGAAGGCTGAGGCGGAAGGATTCCCGGAGCACAGCAGGTCGAGGCTGTGGTGGCCAGGAGTGGTCACTGCACTCCAGTCTGGGTGATGGAGTGAGACTTCAACTCAAAAAAAAAAAAAAGATTCAGAATTTCTAGACACCAGAGCACTAAGTCAAGCGTAGGACCTTTCTGAATGGGGCTCTGTGCAGCTGTTGAGGTAACATACCCAGGAAGCTGGTCAGGCTGGTTCTCTGCTGTTATTGTGGGGGGAAAAATCAAGGGAAAAAGAGGCTGTTCTGTAGGTTTCCACAGAGTTTCTTCAAATCAAGCTTTAAATGGAAATGAAAGAATAACACAGAATTTCTTCAAAAACTATGTTTTTCAAAATACAATAAACTCTTGATAATGCTGGTGCCAAAAAACTAAGCTAATCCAGGCTTACAGGGTAATTGAGATGCCTCAGTTCATTCAACATGAGGGTGGGCATGCATGTCATTTTACTTGACAGGTCATTATCTGACCTGTAGCTCAGTAAGCCCAGAGTTATAAGAAGCTGGTTGTGCTGTGTATTCCAAAATGTACAATAGGCATTCCAAATACACTTTGAGTAGATGAATGAATAAAACAGAAATATTGACAAAATTCCTTTTTATTTTTCCATTAGGAAAATAAAATTCCTACTTGACTCATGTACTCATACCACTTACAAAAAATAACCTTAGAAATTATACATCAAGCTGGGTGGCTCACACCTGTAATCCCAGAATTGGGAAGCCGAGGTGGGAGAATTGCTTGAGCCCAGGAGTTTGAGACCAGCCTGGGCAACATAGTGAGACCCTGTCTCTACAAAAAATACAAAAATTAGCTGGGCATGGTAGCACACACCTATAGTCCCAGCACTTTGGGAGGATGAATTGGAAAGATCACCGGAGTCCAAGAGGTCAAGGCTGCAATGAGCCATAATGGTGCCACTGTACTCTAGCCTGGGCAACCAGCGCCTGGAGTGACTCATGGATGGATGCCAGCCTGCAAACTCTTTCGCACTCACAAGAAAACTAAGGAAAGGTCTCAAAAAACATATATATATATATATATATATAATCAAAATAAACCCTACTTCAGAGTTGTTCAATTTATACCAGAAGTAATAAAGAATAAAAATAACTCTGAAACCTTAAGATGGTTATTTTCAAATCAATTATTTAAAAAAGAAAAATCACACTAAGCACTTAGCAGTGATTGAGACATGGATACAACACCAATATCTTGTTCAAATATTAACAGTCAGCACTATGACATGATGTTCATCCTCTCTTTAAAAAGCTGCCAAATAATCCACAGGACCTGCCAGCTCATGGCATAAGCAAAAGGCATTGAGACCAGCGCCCGGAGTGGCTCATGGATGGATGCCAGTCTGTGAGCTCTTCCCAGTTCACAAGATAACTAATCAGGAAACGGACAGCCTTTGGAAAAGGCCATTTGAAAGGGTTATTTTATGTCTGATGAATCTAATGATATAAAACGCAAATAAGATTCACTGATTTAAGTAATTTCAAACTGGAATAAGTGTGCACAGGCACTTGAACTTCACTTCCACTTAAGGTTTAAAATTTTTGTGCAGAAATACTTTTTTTTTTTTTAGAAACTTTTAACTATGGAAATGCATATTTTGAAAATGCAAAGGCTTCCGGAGTTATCTAACCCTAAACTGGTCCATAAACAAAGTTAAATTTCTAAAACAGTCACATATAGAAAACTGCCATTTGTCAACTTTGACAAGTACCCCTGATCTTTGGGGGCGCTCTTTGGGAGCTAATGTGAATTCTGAAACAACGTTGATGAGTGCTTTTCACACTAGGTACATGTCTATGATCATTTTGATTATTTTGAGGATCTGAGAAAGTATTACACACAGAAAGAAGAGAAATGGAAAAAATGCTTCATGAAACCCAAACTAGAGCTGTTGGAAGAATGATGGCAGCATATTTCCTTGAGTGCCAGAAATTCTGCGATGGGAAGACACATACAGGTCACTTTTTTTTCCTCCCCTTCTCCCCCCACCACAGGTCACTTTTGATGGACATTGACACAAGCACTACAGTCATGACCACAGTTTTTTCTATTTCTAGTATGTGTTTCAAGTTAATTTCTATGATCAATGTCCCTCATTAATACTGCTTAATGGTCTAGGCGTACCTTATAATCAAAGATTACACACACCTAAAAGCTCTCAAAGAAATTCCCTTGTTATAAAAATTGAGTGTGGGTACTTGAAGGAAGACACACAAAATAATAAAAATGAAGACCAGCTATCCTACCAGTACTACGGCTTCCAAACCAGGAAGGTTACAGGGTTCTTCCCCATTGTTTAGGTGCCAAGATTTCAATCCCTATGTGGGCCCAAACACAACCACGTTTCAGACAAACATTAAGTATATTCACCATCGCTATTATTTTTTTGGAAAGCCAGAGATAATGGCTCATGGAACAGTGGAGTCACAGCAATCAGTAAAGTCTACAATAAGTGTGTCCCTTTTTTATTTGCTTTATTCACCCTTTTCTACTGGAAGGTACAAACCTGCCTCTTGCTTGCTTGCTTGTACCACTGACATCTTAAACACTTTTGTGGGATTATGAAGTCTAAATATAAGACAAAGTATTCCCAGTTCATCCTGTGAGTACATCACGGTTTCAAAATGACCAAAGGCGTACAAACAACTAAAAAAACACCATAAACAAGGACAAAAGACAAATGACACAGTGAGGGAAATCTGTCAACCATATCACTGAAAAATGATTGAATTTCTCAAAAAATTAGGAATTCCTACAAAAAGTCAACATCCCAACAGAAAAATAGACAAAGGATATGAATAGACAGCTCACAAAAAAGAAATACAAATTAGTGACTCTTTATGCACATAAGATCCTCAACCTTATCCATAATAAGAGAAATAAGAGCTATAATAAAATACCACTCTTAGTCCAGCAGGTTGACACTGGTGACGCTATGAGCATGTCACCGCACTCCAGCCTGGGTGACGGAGTGAAATTCCAACTCAAAAAAACAAACAAACAAACCACTCTTCCTCTGCAGAGTGTCAAAAAGTGCTAAAACCCAGCAATGGTAAAGTTGACAGCAAATGGCATACAGTCATGTGCTATTCTTGGGAATGTAAAGTAGCCCAACTTCTATTGAGACAGTATGGTAATGCTTATCAAAATTAGAAAGACAGCTACCGAAGATGACATTATTGGGTCCAATGTTGAAATTGGAACACAGACGATAGGTACAAAAGAAAGGTCTTGTATCCATGCTTGATTCAAAGAAGTTGATAGCTTACTTTGCTTATACAACAGAATATCCTTATAAATCAGGAAATATACGTGTAAGCATTTAAGGGAAGGATCCATAATGCATGCTACTTATTCTCAAATGGTCCAGAAAAATTTTTTTTCTCAGAGGTGTGTGTATGTGTATGTGTGCGCGCGCGTGTGTGTGTGTGTGTGTGTGTGCGTTTTACTGGAAAACTTAAATATATTTGGAACAACTTGTATGTGAATCTACTTTTTCCATCTGTAAATTTTTAAAAATCTAAATACAAGATTAAGTATCAATCATCCAAATTAAGATAAGCAACAAATGTGATGCAAAAAAAAAGATTTCAAAGATAGTATGGAAAAAATGCAAAATATTTCATTAGTACTTTTTAATATTGATTACATGTTGAAATAACACTGGGATATAATAGATTAAATAAAATACAGTAGTGAAATTAATTTTACCTGTTTCAATCTACTTTTTCAAATGTGGATAATAGAAGACTGTGAATTACATATACAGTGTTGTTAGTCAACTCCAGCTGTCATAGCAAAATACCACAGACTGAGTGACTTAACCAACAATTTACTTTCTCACAGTTCTGGAGGCTGCAAAGTCCAAGGCCAAACTCTAGCCAATTACGCTTCCAGGAGGGCTCTCTTTCCAGTTGTATAGACTGCTGCTTCTCACTGTGTCTTCATGCGGCATTTCTGCAGTGAGTACATGTAGGTCTCTCTGATAAGAACATTAATTCTACTAGAGCAGAACCCCTTGTGACAGCATTTAACCTTAGTTACTTCCTTCGAGGTCCCATCTCCAAATACAGCCACTCTGGTGGCTAGAGCTTCAACATATGAATTGCAGGGGTAACACACATTCAGCCCATAATACATGGTTTGCATTACATTTTCACTGGCAGGGTCAGCAAACTATCACCAGTGGGCCAAACATGGCACACTGCCCATTTGTGTACAGCTGACAAGCTAAAAATGGTTTTTATATGTTCTTTTTTTTTTTGAGTTAGAGTCTCACTCCATCGCCCAGACTGGAGTGCAGTGGCACACTCACGGCCACCCCAGCATCAACCTGTTGGGCACCAATGATCCTTCTGCCTCAGCCTTACAAGTAGCCAGAACTACAGACACGTGCTATTATGCCCAGCTTATTTTTATTTATTGTAGAAACAAGTTCTCGCTAAATTGCTCAGGCTGGTCTCGAACCTGCAGGTTCAGGCAATCCACTCACCTCAGCCTCCCAGAGTGCTGGGATTATAGGCTGAGCCATCGAATCCAGCCTATATTTTCAAATGGTTGAAAAAATCCAAAGAAGATATCAAAACATACAAAAATTATGTAAGATTCAAATGTTAGTGTCCAAAAAGTTTTACTAATACACAGCCACAACATGTTTCCATGCTGCATGTGGCTGGTTAGTGCCACAATTGCAGAGCTGAGTAGTTGCCAAAGAGACTATGCAGCCTACACTCAAATATCTACAAAACGGCCCTTTACAGAGAATATCTGCCAACTCTTGCTACAGAAGATTAAAAAGAATAAGGTATCTCTATACAGCTTCCTTGAGCCCATCTCTAAAAACATATAATCAACTTTTAAAAGCAACATTAAATAGTACTTTTTAGCCGGGCTCGGTGGTTCAGCCTGTAATCCCGCGCCTTTGGGAAGCTGAGGTGAGTGAATTGCCTGAGTCCGCAGGTTTGAGACCCGCCTGGACAGGCCAGACCTCATCTCTACAGTAAATAAAAAAAAAAAAAAACGCTGGGCGTGGTAGCACATGCCTGTAGTTCCAGGTACTTGGAAGGCTCAGGCGGAAGGATCGGCGGAGCCCAGCAGGTCAAGGCTGCGGTAGCCGGGAGCGGCCACTGCACTCCAGTCTGGGCGACAGAGTGAGACTCCGACTCGAAAAATAAATAAATAAAGAAATAAATAGTACTTTTTCCCTGCTTACTCACAAGTAGAATCCGAGAGGCCTAATTTTGTGTCAGCAGTATTAAACTCAGAGCTCTTATCAGCATTCCTGGGCTGGTTTAGCCTTCAGAAAGTGATAAGGTCTGCTGAGATGGGGCACATGCTTGGCAAGGACAGATAACCCACTCGGTCCCTTAATCTCAGCTTCACCGAACTGCACTTGGCTTCGTGTCAAAGTCTTGCTCCTGTCCTCTTGATCATGATATCCTCCAGTGACTGCACGCTCTGGGTCCTGTTCCTGCTTTGATCGTTCTCATTCCCTGGCTCTGTCTCCCTTGGGACCTGCAGAATCTTCTGAATAAGCATGAAGGCATCTCCTTGGAGTTGAACCTGCCTCTCTGATTGTGCAGGGAAACAAATGAAAGGAAGAGTTGGAGCTAACACCTGTTCTCCACTGCTCTGAACCCTTCACAGTTTCCCTCTGGGGGGGTCCATCATTGGCACAGACAGCCCGAGACCATCCATCTCACAGGTGCTAAACAGAATTACAGTGAGTGAATAAGAAAGGGTTTAAAGTTGCCACAGCACTCATGAAATGTACTGACCAGGTCGTTCTCTGTCCTCTGCAATCATTTTCTTTCCTGTTATAATTACATCTCCTAAAGTTAGGGCAGATTGTCAACAAGACAACTGTCAGTATCTTCTGCAATTACTAGAATGATCTAAATAATAAAAAGCTCACAGATACATTCTTTACATTTCTTTAATTATGTTGAATATTCTTTCACATCTATTGTATTTCTTCCTTGGTGAATTGCCTGTTCATGTCTTTTTTTTTTTTTTTTTTTTTTTTGAGTTGGAGTCTCACTCTGTCACCCGGATTGGAGTGCAGTGGCCACTCCCGGTCACCGCAACCTCGACCTGCTGGGCTCCGGCGATCCTTCCGCCTCAGCCTTCCAAGTAGCCAGAATTACAGGCGCGCGCTACCACACCCGGCTGATTTTTTGATTTATTGTAGAGATGAGGTCTCGCCTGCCCAGGCGGGTCTCGAACCCGCGGGCTTAGGCAATCCACTCACCTCAGCCTCCCAAAGGCGCAGGATTACAGGCTGAGCCACCGAGCCCGACCACCTGTTCATGTCTTTTACCTGTTTTTGTTTTTGGGGTGGCAGTCTTTGCAAAAACTCCATAGCCTAACATGGTAATCACACCAAGCCCAATGTCCTATCCTTCCTGAAAAGCAGTCCTTCACATGTCAGTAATTGGGCTCCACTCTCCCTGTCCTTCCTTTCTCTCTTTGTGACAAAACAGAAACAGCACTAGATTTGGAGTCCTATGACATAGGTGCACTGCCAAGTCTCTGGGATTTGTTTAAGGGAAGGAGCAAGATCCCAGAGGTCTAAAATTCCTCCAGGCTATTAGTTTTTCTCTCCTCTCCCCACTTATCACCAGCAACCATTCTACCCATGACAGCAAGATGACAGCTGCAAGTTCATCATGGGATCCGTGGGGTTTTGGTAGTCATACATCAGAGGTGATGCAAAAGTCAAAAACAAGAAGTACAGAGAAAAGAACTGATACTTCATGGCTTCAGAAGGTTCAGCTTCTGTATACATGATAAAACTAGTTTAGATTCTACCACCCCAGGGTCAGACTTTGGCTTTGTTGAAGATATTAATGGCATTACTGCAAACAAATAGCTTCAAAACACATAACCACATATTGACCAGAGTAGACACAGTCCAAAAATGTGGCTTGTTTGGTGGTGCAAAAGCACAGGCCAGCACACTGGCTCTGACCCTCCCCTTCCTCTACCAATCCCCTTTGAAATCCCGACTTCCACACAATCGTGCTGTGCCAACTTCCTTCTAAAGGATGAAATTAAATAATCAATATGTGCACTGCTAAAGCAATCTCGCTTAAAATGCTTTCATTCTGTCATCAAAAGGGTCACTACTTTTAGTTTTCTAGTGTCTTCCATCCTACCATCTGCCATTTCCTTAAAGAGAAATTCAAATTTCTCTTTAAAAAGCTCTGGCTGCTCAAAAACATACGTACAGAAATTTTTACAAAGAGCCAGGAGAGAAACCCACCCCAAACTCTACCATCCTAATCCAGCATATTTCCATTCTTCCACGGTCCCTGGTATGTGTTCACATCCCATGCATTTTAGGTCTACAGGCACCCGCCCCTTCACCGCAAAGCTTTTCCAGATTGGGGCACGGCACCCGTCACTATCACTTACAGTTGCAACACAGTCCATGAGGCACGTCACCAGCATTCATTCAACCATGTCTTTACTTGGGGGCCCTGAAGTGGACTCAAGGTCTTATTTTTTTTACAGTAACAGCACAGCAACCCTCTTTGTGAATTTAGCTTCTTCCTTCTTAAAAGTTATCAGGCAAGATCCTAAGGAGTGAGATTCTGCATCCAGTAATGTGACTGCATTTGGTATTTTTTTATAATGACATTTTTATTTGTTAATTTTTTAAATTAATAGACTAGGTCTTGCTACATTGCCCAGGCTGGTCTTGGACTCCTGGGCTCAAGCAATCCTCCAGCCTCGTCCTCCCAAAGTGTTGGGATTACAGGCATGAACCACCGCACTGGCCTTTTATAAACTATTTGTTATAATTATACTTTTAACTAATATTAAATTAAATTAATGCTGGGCATTTTAAAAATAGATACTGACAAATATGTTTTAATCTAACGGTAAGGACTACTAAACCCCTAAGTGTGACACTGAAGGATATTATGGGATCTGAGAAATAGTTCTTTCTCACAGGAGTAAGAGGTGGGGTACCTCCAGGTATATGGTGAAACACCCCTTTGGTCCCCAAGTCCTCCCCACCTGTGACGTAATAACCTGTTCCAGCTCTTGTCAGGCAGCAGGGCAAACCTGAAGACCACCTCTCAATTTAGGTCTCAGTAAAGGGGGAAATACAGCCTCATGGCTGTATTTTAAAAGTATCTCTTTATCAGATTTCTAGGCGTGATACCACTGAGTTTTGCTCAGATTATGCAATAATTGTACAATAATTCTTTTAATCAAGGTACTCCATGACCTGACCCTTTCTGGACATCACATCCCTGAGCAATCAGAACAACTGGCTTCAAAGAAACATATAACAGAAACATTTTCTGACCATTTATGAACAGCAGGAAATAATGCCAGACAACCCTATTCATTCTATGTCATATTTACCAATAAAACTGTTTCCCTGCTTTATCATTACTAATATAATGCCTGCTACCTGTACACTTTTTCATTTATAACCAAAAATGGAGATGCAGAAAGCAATCAGTGCCCCGCTCCATGAAAAACGCCACTGCTATGGCAGGGTGGGCATAGCAAAAAGTCCAGAACATACAGCCCCATACAACGAGAAAAACACAGATCCCGCAGGAGACAGGCTTTCGCAACTTGCTTTTCTTTTTTTTTTTTTGAGTTGGAGTCTCACTCTGTCGCTCGGACCGGAGTGCAGTGGCCGCTCCCGGCCACCGCAGCCTCGCCTTGCTGGGCTCCAGCGATCCTTCCTCCTCAGTCTTCCGAATAGCCGGAATTACAGGCATGCGCTACCACGCCTGGCTGATTTTTTGATTTATTGTAGAGATGAGGTCTCGCTGCCCAGGTGGGTCTCGAACCTGTGGGCTCAGGCAATCCACTCACCTCAGCCTCCCAAAGGCGCAGGATTACAGGCTGAGCCACCGAGCCCGGCTGCAACTTGCTTTTCACGTACTCTTTAAATCATGTAACTTTTAGCCTTGGTAACGTCGTGAAACCCTTGTCTCTATTTTTTTTAATGTTTTTTTAGCTGGGCTTGGTGGCTCAGTCTATAATCCCAGTGCTCTGAGAGGCTGAGATGAGCCCACGGGTTCAAGACCTGCCTGGGCAACTTGGCAAGACCTCATCTCTACAATAAATCAAAAATTAGCCAGGTGTGATAGCATGTGCCTGTAGTTCCAGCTACTTGGAAGGTTGAGGAGGAAGGATAGCCGGAGCCCAGCAGGTCAAGGCTGTGGTGGCTGGGACCGTGCCACTGCACTCCATTCTGGGCGACAGAGTGAGACTCCAACTCGGAAAAAAAAAAAGAAAGAAAAAATGTTTTTTTAATTGGCCAAGTGTGGTAGCACACATCTGTAGTCCCGGCTCCTTGGGTGGCAGAGGCAGATGAGGTCTCGCCAAGTTGCCCAGGTGGGTCTTGAACCCACGGGCTCGGGAAATCCACTCACCTCAGCCTCCCAAAGCACAGGTTTACAGGTTGAGCCACCAAGTCCGGATATTTTTATATATTTATTATGGAAACTGTATTTCAATAAAATAGATAATTACCTAACTTGCTTTGAAATAATTTAACTGAATTTACCTTAATTTTATGATGCATGTTTTTGTATATTACAACATCTCTAGAATGGGGCTCATCTTATAGCCCACAATAAGGCATTATCATAATTTCACTGGCAGTGTTTCCCCTTTCTCAGTGTATATAAAATAACAGAGCATCTTAGCCCTTTAGAATCTATGAAATGTGGCAGTATTGTTTTACATGACTTTTTAAGAAAATATAAATGGTATCATATTAGACATTTTGCAACTGTGTACTTTTTTTTTTTTTTTTTTTTGAGTTGGAGTCTCACTCTGTTGCCCAGACTGGAGTGCAGTGGCCACTCCCAGCCACTGCAGCCTCAACCTGCTGGGCTCTGGTGATCCTTCCGCCTCAGCCTTCCGAGTAGCTGGAATTACAGGCATGTGCTACCACGCCCGGCTGATTTTTTGATTTATTGTAGAGATGAGGTCTCACTGCCGAGGCGGGTCTCAAACCCACGGGCTCAGGCAATCCACTCACCTCAGCCTCCCAAAGGCATGGGATTACAGGCTGAGCCACCGAGCCCAGCTGCAACTGTGTACTTTTAACTCAAACTATGTTTTTGAGATTTGCCCTCGTTGTTACATGTATGCAACATCTTTACTGTCTTAATCTACCATGCCATGCTATGGCATGCGAAGACACTTCAATAAGGCAGCAGTCCTGGGCTTGCTACTGGAAATGGAAGCTATAGCTGTCCAAACACATGCACTTGCAAAAATAAAGAAAAGGTACAGCAAACAAGATGGAAACAAGAACAAAAGAAAAGACAGCAGAGAAACAGAAGACAGGATTCCCTGCATGTTCAATGTCTCTGTAGCTGGGACAGCTGACATCTGAGTAACTAAACTTGGTAATTCGGGAATAAAACCACCATAAGAGGCCCTGCTTCCTGGAGTCCAGGCTGGCCTGGCCAGTGGCTGCTGCTTCTCCAGGCCCATCAGGGATGCAAACTGCTCACAAGCCAGGCAGGTGCTGAGACCCATCCCTGGCCTCCCTCACCCAGGGCTGGCTCACACCGGCAGATTGTAAGGCAGGCCCTGTTGGGAGCCAGCCTTGGAGGCCTGCCTGCTTGACAAAGTCCAGGTGCGCTGAGGACCCCCGGCCGCAAAGCGAGTCCGGGCAGCTGAGGCCCTTCTGTCTTCCACCTTTGCTGTTTGGTACAGCCGAAGAATTCTGTGCAGTCGTGGAAGAAGAAAATGGCATGTTTATGCAAAGTACTCACAGCTAACCTGAGAATGTCATGGTTCATTTTTCCATTTCCCACTATGCCACTTAGCCTTTTCTAACATATGCAAGGGTTAAACTCTGAAGCACATCAAGAATGCTTTCTTTCACTTGGTTATAAGCTACTAGATATTGCTTGAGTAAAGAATGATATAAGTATATTCACTCCTTATTTGATTTAGAATTATGTAGTTTAATGTTTAGACGTAGTTTTTTTAGAAACACAGGTTTATAGTAAGTTCATTATGAATTCATTATAAGTTCTAACACTTATCTAAGAGCTATGTAGGTGGTTTATAACACTGTTTTCACAGATTTAGGATGAAGATTAATGGTTAAGGTTTTTACTTAATTCAATAGTTAAAATTCTAAGTTAACGTTTATAGAGTGGGTTTTCACTGAATTCATAATATACTAATTGGATACTTTTATGATAAATTAACTAAAGACAGAAAACAACCTTGGGGGCCTGGGAAACATTACTAAAAGCTTCTTTTGAGTTTTCTTTAGAAATAAACACTGCAGGATAAGAGAAAAGTAATGAAGACACCTGGACAAGAGAGGCGATTACAAAGCTCTGAAGGTCATAGAAGCCCCAGAAGGAAAACTACTGCTACATGAAGAAATGTGCACTTGGAAACTTGCTTGAGACATTTCAAGGACTATAATTCGGGACTTTGGACTAAAACTATCATTTTTGGCTTTATGAATAAGACTCATTGTCTGAATGTTTATAGGGCTCTTGGCTTGTTTGTTGCTAAGACCACTATATGGTGGTAACTTTTAAAGGATATGTACGTGAAGGAATTTTCTTTGTCTTGCCCCTTTACAAATGGTATAAAAGCTTTCCATTAGCCAACATTAAACGGTATCTGTTCAGGAAGCAGGTGTCCAAGTATATTATTTTCGTCTTTCACCTATCCATCTCTCCTTTAGGAAACCTCATGACCCGGCAGGGGCTGGACCCCCGCAAGGCCCCATAGTGGGGGACACAGAAGAGGCATTACTGCAGCCTCATTTCCTGCTTCCCAACTCTACTCTTCCCTGTCCCGCTCTCCATCTCCCTCTTTCTCACTATTACTGGAAAACACAAGTCCATCTCAAAGCCCTTGCACCCACTGTCTGTGCCACACTCTGGTGCATAAGTGTGCACACACCGCCACACAAAGTCCAAGGCATCACTCAATACCAGATTTTGCCGATGGGACATAAGAAAATTGCCAGGACTGGTTCCTCAAATGCAGCTCCAGGGTTAGCAGACTGAGAGTTAACAGCAGCAGGAAAACAGAACCAGGGCTCCTAATAGTTTTTTCTTTTTCCTTTCCACTTGATCCAAACACCTTACTGGAGGCAGCTTTTATTTTTTAATTTTAAAAAAATTGTTTTCCAGTGGGGTTTTTTTAGAAACATACACAGAGTCCTTGCATTTCTGAATCAGAGGACACACTGTGACCATCCTTACAGAACTGCATTATATTACTAATTTGTATAAGGGTAGCTTGCCCCTTTACCACCATTTAACCATAAACCAGTTGAAAAAGATGACAACACTTTACCTACAACCAGTTAACAGAGAAATACCCATATTTACTGGCTAAATAAAAGTATTACTAGCTGGTGCAGCGCCTCACCCTTGTAATCCCTGCACTTTGAGAGGCAGAGGCAAGAAAATTGTCAAGTTCAGGGGTTTGCGACCAGACTGAGTAACATGGTGAGACCTTGTCTCTACAATAAATCAAAAAATTAGCCAGGTGTGGTGACTTACACCCGTAATTTCAGCATTTTGGGAGGTGGGAGTGAGAGGATTACCTGAACCCAGGGTTTTGCAACCTACCTGAGCATTATGTGAGACCTTGTTTCTATAATAAATTTTAACAATTAGCTAGGCATAGTGGCACAAGCCTGTAGTTTCAGCTACTTGGAAGGCCGAGGCAGAAGAATCACCTGAGCCCAGCAGGTTGAGGCTGCGGAGGCCATGAGCATGCCACTATACTCCAGCCTGGGCGACAGGGTGAGACTCCAACTCAAAAAAGTATATATATATATATATTATTGAATTCATTAATAAATGTAACCATGAAAAAGGTAAAACTGCTAACTTATTAATTAAAGATAAGCTATATCGTTTTATATTTTAGAAGGGTAACTTTTCAAATCCTAGTGTGTTTTATGTAATATGATGGAACCAAATAACCCCAAACCATTTAATTGGACTTTCTTCCTCCAAAACATTTTTGAAACCATAAAACCCGCTGGTGTTCTGGTGTTTGGGGGCATTCAGCAAATAAAGTTCCTGATACCTACTGACATAGCAGAAGTGTGTTTGAACATAAATTATTGGAACATTCTTTCAACTCTCAAATTTGATTAACTCACTTTCTGTCAAGTTATTCTAATTAACCTACAGCCTTCAAACTTTGGGATTATTGCTTTCAACTCTGTACAGCCATTTGTTTAATGCACAGTCTGATCTAATTCCCTCCGAGGCAAAATTGCAAATAAAAACCCTTTTTGATTTCTACTAATTAACTAGACATTGGAATGTGCCATGCCTATAATCTGTATTAATGTGTGAATACAAGTTTTGCCTACTTCATATGAAGCATTCCAAAAGGACTTATTAAACTAAAATAAATTCTTAGCATGGACAACACAGCAAGACCCTGTCTCTAAAAAATAATTTTAGACCGCCTCAGTGGCTCAGCCTGTAATCCCGCACCTTGGGAGGCCAAGATGAGTGAATTGCCTGAGCCCGCGGGTTTGAGACCTGCCTGGGCAACTTGGCGAGACCTCATCTGTGCAATAAAAATCAAAAAAATTAGCCAGGCGTGGTAGCGCGCAATTGTAGTTCCAGCTACTTGGAAGGCTGAGGGGGAAGGATCGCCAGAGCCCAGCAGGTCGAGGCTGTGGTGGCTGGGAGCAGCCACTACACTCCAGTCTGGGTGACTGAGTGAGACTCTAACTCAAAAATAATAATAATAATAATAATTTTTAAAAATTAGCTGGGAGTGGTGGTGCATACTTATATTCCAGCTACTCAGGAGGCTGAGGCAGGAGGATAGAGTTCGAGGCTATAGTGAGCTGTGATTGCACTACTGCATTACAGCCTGGGTGACATAGCGAGACCCTATATCAAGAAAAAGGAATGAACCCCTAATACATGCAACAACATGGAGAAATCCCAAAAGCAGAATGTTGGATGAGTATCAGACACAAAAGAAAACACACTACATGATGCCACTTACACAAAATTTTAGAATAGGAACTATAGTGACAGAAAACAGACCGATGGTTTCTAGAAGCCAGAACGTAGGGGCACCAGGGAACATCCCAGGGTGACTGTGGTTACGTGAATGCAAACATTGGCCAACACTCATCATACTGAACACTTAAAATTGGTGAGTTATGTCATATGTGAATCATTCCTCGATAAAGCTGGCTTATAATATTAAATTAAGTCTTGTAAAATGTCTCCATTAAGATTTTTAAATCTACATTTATTTTCTAAAGATCTAATTCATGCTTTAGTTCTAAAGTGAGTCAACCCTATATTTAGTATCTGAAAACAATACTTCACACCAAATGGTTTTATTTCCACAAAATGTATTACGGGAACACATTACAATGTACATAAACAGGTGAATTTTGCTATTAAAATGGCATCATTTTGACTGTGATATACGGGCAGTGTGTCTCAGATGCCACCCACAGAGCAACCTCATTTACCCTCCTTGGGATTCTTCAAGAAACTCCTGAATGGAGAAACCCAGCTCGAAAGGGTGAACACTGGTCCGCCTCTGAGACACTGCACCCAGGTAGAGAACACAGGGCTAAACTTCCTCCTTTCTCTATTCCCTGGAGATAAAACTGTATATGAGAGAACTTCAAAAAAAGTCATGGAGACATGGAATTAAAAGATAAAAAGAGGTGGGGAGCATAGCCGGCAGCACTTGGGTACGCCTGTGACTGTAGCACAGCAGGGTGATCATGGTTAGAAGCCTCTGTCCAGGGGCCTGGTTGAGGAAGCCCTGTTACCTCCAGCTAGGAAACAAAGGACTTCAACATAGTGAAATTGGATATAAAAACCAGCTAGATACAGTAGAGGCAGTGAAATGTGAACTTGCTTATAACGGTTCATACTGGATCCAGTTCTAATTCAGAGGTCTATCCTTAAGAAAAAGAGACCTAGCCAGGCTCGGTGGCTCAGCCTGTAATCCCGCGCCTTTGGGAGGCTGAGGTGAGTGGATTGCCTGAGCCTGTGGGTTCGAGACCCGCCTGGGCAGGCGAGACCTCATCTCCACAAGAAAATCGAAAAATAAGTTAGCCGGGCGTGGTAGTGCACGCCTGTAACTCCGGCTACTCGGAAGGCTGAGGCAGAAGGATCGCCGGAGCCCAGCAGGTCGAGGCTGCAGTGGCCGGGAGTGGCTACTGCACTCCAGTCTGGGCGACAGGGTGAGACTCCAACTCAAAAAAAAAAAAAGAAAGAAAAAGAGACTTGTTTCTCATATGTGCGGATGAAATATCTTTTCTTTTCCTGGCTGGTGGTTTTTGTTGAAAGCTGGGTTATATATGTACAGTATTTCACCTATACAGAATTATGCAGAGGAAAAGACTGTAAGAAAATAATAGTTTTCAGTGTGACAAGTACAAGACTGGTGTTATTGATGGGCTTACATGCAACAGCCTTTGTGTTACAGAAACTACTTTGGAAAAAGCTTATCCACCAAGCCCAACAATCAAATGAGGGGGACGCTAGAAATAGAGTGGTGTGTTTTTCTGAGTGGTCTACTCAGCATGACACAGACCTTGCCATTCTTTTTTCATATAGATGTATTCAAGGATCTGGGATAATCGACCAGGTGTTGTGAAGCATCAAATGGAACAAGTACTTCATTCAATTTTGGAACTGAAATGGAGCCAAGAAAAGAAACAGTGCTATTAATAAGCCAACAAAGGGAACAACTGTACAGAAATTCAAATAAATGGTCTATAGTCTCTTTAAGGCCAAGTTGGATGACCAAGGAAACCTCCCTGAACTGGTTAATCTCATCCTGATGGTGGCTGATGGAGACAAAGATGGTCAGGTTTCCTTAGGAGAAGCAAAGTCAGCCTGGGCATTTCTTCAACTCAATTGAGTTTCTTCGCATGGTGATACTTCAAGATAAAGAACATACCCCCAAACTAATGGGATTCTGTGGTGATATCTATGTGATGGAAAGTGTTGAATGTACCTCTCTTTATGGTATAAGTCTTCTATGGGTCATTGAACTTTTTATTCCATCTGGGTTCAGAAGAAGCATGGATCAGTTGTTCACTCCATCATGGCCTAGAAAGGCTAAAATAGCTATAAGCCTTCTAGAATTTGTAGGAAGATGTTTTCCATGGCGCCTATGGCAATTTCCTCATGTGTGATACTAGTGCCAAAAACCTAGGATATAATGATAAATATGATAAGAAAATGGTGGATGTGGGAAAAACTGTACCAGAGACACTGTGAGTCCAATTTGGACTGTGCCTATGGCACAGATTATAGAACTAGCTGTGATCAGAGCACAATGAAGTGTACTTCTGAAGTGATACAGCCAAACCTGGCAGAAATCTGTCAGTTACTCAAGAACTACCTATCGCGTAGTGCGCCAAGCAAAATTTGAGAAAAATTAGAAAAGCAGCTTTATTCCTGTATTACTCTCAAAGTCACAGCAAATCAGATGGAAATGGAACATTATTTGATACTAAATAATTTGAAAACATTATTGTGGAAGAAAACTTCCTACACAAATGACTCTTAGCTCATTTGGACATTGTTACCAAGAAACTTACCATTTTAAAAGAACAATTTTGAGCATTTAAAAAACGGCTTCCAATTCAGACCCCTGCCATTTACACAAAACTCCTTTCCCTGGGGCCTGAGAAGCCATCATCTTTAATATATGTGATTACTGAAGGAATGGTTGGAGGCTTAGGATCAACAGACCCATAAGAATTCATTTCTGCCCTTTCAGAAGCCCTGTTATCTTTTCCAAGTACATTCACTGTGTAACTATTTTGACTAATGACTTTTTTTTTAAATGCTGTGAAAAGCCTCATTCCATATACACCAACAGTGAAAGTGATTTGTAGTTTATGTCAGCCAAAATGCCAATGCTGAAAACATTGTGTTTGCATCGAAGCTACTGTTTAAAAAAAAAATTATACATTTACTAATGTCTTAGCATGGTAAAGTGTGTGCATTAACAGAAACTAAGACTTCAAAGCAACCTAATTAAAATTACTCCTTTATAAACAGATTTTTTAAAAACATAAAAAGATATCATGTAAACTTCAATTCTCATAAAAGCTCCATCAGATTCAAGATACTTATTAACAATGACACCAGCCAGTTAGTCCATCCCTAGAAAACTGAGGGTCCTGGAAAATTAACCAAGTCAATGTAGTCTTTTGTGAATTAAACTGAAGAAAAATGAGTGCCTTTTATAGAATTTGTAAGATTAAGAGACAAAAAGAAGTCAGAAGGAGCCAAATCAGGACCAGCAGATGGATGCCGAGTGAGTTCCCATCAAAACTCTCACAAAATCACCCTTGTATGATGAGAGGATGAGGGAAGCGTCATCCTGGTGGAGGACTCCTCTCTGGGGAAGCCTTCCCAGGTGTTTTCCTGCCAAAGCCTTGGCTCACTTTCTCAAAACACTCATAATAAGCAGATGTTACTGTGCTTTGGCCCTCCAGGAAGTCAATAGGCACAATGCCTTGAGCATCCCCAAAACCGCTGCCATAACCACTGCTCCTGACAGTCCACTCTGGCTTTGATTGAACCACTTCCAGTTCCTGGAGCACTTCACCGTTACTTTGTGCTTTGTCTTCATGTCACGCTGGTGAAGCCATGCTTTCTCTACTGTTATGCCTTTTTGAAGAAATGCTTCAGAATCTTGAGCCCACTTGTTTAGAATTTCCATGTAAAGCTCTGCTCGTGTCTGCAGCTGATCTGGGTGTAATGGTTTCAGCACCCACCAAGTGGAAAGTTTGCTCGACTTTATTTTTTCAGTCAGGATTGTGAAAGCTGAACCAGTCGAGATATCTGTGGTGCTGGCTATTGTTTCTGTTCATTTCAGTCCTCTTCAATTAGGACTGAACAAGATGAATTTCTTTCCTTGCATATTGATGTGGTCAGTCTGTTACTGCAGGCTTCATCTTCGACATCATCTGATCCCTTCTTAAAACGAGTCATCTATTTGTAAGCTGCCGATTTATTTGGGGCACTATTCCCCTGATTTTTCATAAAGCATCAAGGATCTCACCATTCTTCCATTCAAGCCTCATCATAAATGTGATATTTGTTCTTGCATCAACTTTAGCAGAATTCATGTTGCTCTGATAGGGAATCCTTTCAAACGGATGTCTTAGCCCCTTTAGTGCCTCAAACTAGATCCTGTTCAGGCATGTTGAAACTAGGTTAGTGCAAGTTTATTTTGATGCAAAAAAAAAAAAAAAGGCAAAAATTCATGCAGATTTTTTCATAATACACATTTTCTGCGAATTTTTTGAAGACCCCCAAACTTTTTCTTATTCCTACCCCCACCCCACCATTTAACAAGTGTAGTACTTAAGCAATGTTGACTCAAAAATATGTATTTATTTAATGCATAAATAAGCAGAGTTGCTGCCACCAAAAGACTCGCCTACTCAACAACCCATATTCACCAATTGTACAATAGGATTCATTTGCCTAATTCTAGTAACCAAAAATGCATACACAGGCCACAAGCCTTTACCTGGGAAAGAAGCTTTGTTCAACCTCAGCTCGGGGTAAGGCTCGGAACTCTAATGCCTACCTGAACACCTAGCTCAGGTAGTATGCGGATGTGTTTTCCCTGCTGTTCTAGATACAGTTTCCAGAGTTGCAGAATGACCCTGCTACAGCGCAGGAAGGAAAGGGTGGAAGCAACTCATTTCTATTCACTTATCCCCGGGCTTAGACCAACTGATCAGTTTTGACAGTTCTAATTCAATGACTTGCTGCCCAAAAAACCAAGGATATTTCCAGCTCAACAGAGTAATTATCCAAAGATTAGTGACCAGTGATTAATTTATCCTCTTAAGTGACCATAAATAATAGGGATTACATTGCCTTGACATTTTTCCATACCCCATTCTCAGTTGCCACCAGACACCCTAAGTCATCATGATGAATTAGAGGAAGAAGACAGATTAATTGGATTAAGCATTACTTTTACCAGATCGTTTCTTTTTTTTTTCCCCAAAATATTCTGCTTCTTGAGTTAAGTGGTTCAATATTTGTTCCCGAATCAAAGTCGCAAAAAATAACTACCACTTATACAAAACTAATTATAACAGCACACACATAACACGTGAACACTAAGTTGTGGGAAACCGTGTTTGGAAGTCAATCCAGAATCCACACTGCTCTTTTGTGATTTCTGACCTTTGCTGTTATCAAGTCTCTTCTTGTCTGGTGTGTTGGCATGGAATTTCAAAGACTACATGGGCTGGGTGCAATGGCTCACATCTGTAATCCCAGCACTTTGGGAGGCTGAGGTGAGAGGATTGCCTGAGGTAAGGAATTTGAGATCAGCCTGGGCAACATGGTGAGACCCCATCTCTACAATAAATTAAAAAATTAAGCCGGGCTCGGTGGCTCAGCCTGTAATCCCGTGCTTTGGGAGGCTGAGATGAGTGGATTGCCTGAGTCTGCGGGATAGAGACCCGCCTGGGCAACTTGGTGAGACCTCATCTCTACAATAAAGCAAAAAATTAGCCGGGCGTGGTAGCGCGCGCCTGCAGTTCCAGCTACTTGGAAGGCTGAGGCAGAAGGATCGCGGGAGCCCAGCAGGTTGAGGCTGCGGTGGCCAGGAGCGGCCACTGCACTCCAGTCTGGGCGACAGAGTGAGACTCCAATTCAAAAAAAATTAGCTGAGTGTGGCAGCATGCACCTATAGTCCCAGCTACTTGGGAGGCCGAGGCAGAAGGATCACCAGAGCCCAGGAGGTCTAGGCTACGGTAGCCATGAGCATGCCACTGCACTCTACCCTGGGCAACAGAGTGAGACTCTGACTTAAAATAAACAAATAAATAAAAAGAAAAGACCCACAACTTCTGTTTCTCGTACTCTAAGAGGAAAAAAAAATGCGTTTGCTCGACTTCCCTCTCCTCCCTTCCCCACAGTCGGTGGAAATCAAGTTTCTGTGTCTGCAGACCAGTACTTCAGGTTACCTCAGCAGGCATAGCAGCAGCCGAGCAGGGTCAGTACAGTCTTCCACTCCGGCATCTGTTTCAATACAGGCCTTGCAGATGAAGCCAAATGATATTAAAAGACACAACGGTTACTAGGAGGGCAAGGGTGTCTTGGCTTCCAAAAGGGACAGGTGACTCACCTTGTGCAACTGTCAGACCCCTCTCCTCCACCCCCTGCTGCTACTGGTTCTCCCTCCAGGGTCACTGCACTTCCACCACCTTCTGAGGGGCTTCACTCACAAGACAGCAATCCAGCACTGAGTCCTGAGAGATCACAGCATACACGAGAGTCAACACTCACGCCTGCCAGGCCCGCACCAGCCAGCCCAGCAGTTGCCGCTGCCAACATAGTTGTGGCGCTCTATGCATCTCCCAGGACTCTGTCATCCTAGTCTCTCAAGTATCTCACTGCCACTGTGTGACAGGAAACCACAGCAAGATCCATGTGTGAGTGGCCAAGTAGTCAGTGATTATATCAATTATGACTGACGCTCTTTCCGGCCAGAAAGAGCTACCTCTCCTGCCAAACCTCTAATGTCCAATATGAGAAGGCAAAAACAAGTCCCATTGTTTAACCAACTGTACAACATTCCACCTAGTCCTCATCAACAGGGAACTTGATTTCATTTAGTTTAGTTTTCTAGTAGCTTTCCCAGATGATTTTTAAAAGAGTAGAATCCACACTTAAAGAATGAGCTGTTTCCAATGTGAACTGTGAATGACAGAGCTGGCCCAGTTACCAAACTCTCTGAAGGCTGATCTACAAGTTAAACATCATCTGCTTGTTGAACGGGTTTTCCACCACTGCCAATACTTTACATTTAAATTTAAAATACATAAATAAATTGAAACGATTCTAAGCTATTCTCACAGTTTCTTGACCTAAAACATCTGAAAAATAAAACTTACAAGGATGGGTGCAGAGGCTCACACCTGTAATTTAGGAGGCCGGGGCGAGAGGATTGCTTGAGCCCAGCAATTCAAGACCAGCCTAGGCAGTATACTCAGACCTTGTCTCTACAAAAAAATAAAAAGTATTAGCCAGGTGTGGTAGCACACACCTATAGTCCTAGCTACTCGGGAGGCTGAGGCAAAAGGATGGCCTGAGCCCAGAAGGTCGAGGCTGTGGTAAGCCAAGATTGTGCCACTGCATTCCAGACTGGGCAACAGAGTGAGATCAACTTCAAAAAAAAAAAAAATTACAAACTGACTCAATTACATCATGAATGAAAGACAGAGTAACATGCCAAAAGTCCTAGAGTAAGAATACAATTCTGACCTTTGGAAAGATACAAAGCAGAATTTGAGAAATCTAAATGTTAGAGAGATGTTTTCAGGCAGGGGTCTCCCACCCTTGAGCCATAGAGACCTGTTAAGAATCAGGCTGCACAGTAGGAGGTAAGTGGCAGGTGGGTGAACAAAGCTTCATCTGGATTTACAGCCACTCCCCATCGTTTGCATTACCACCTGAGCTCAGCCACCGGCTTTAGACTCTTGTTGGAACGAGAACCCTATGGTGACCTGCGCCTGTGAGGGATCTAGGTTGTGCTTCCTTAAAAGAGCCTAACATTGGCCGGGCTCGGTAGCTCAGCCTGTAATCCCAGCATTTGGGGAGGCTGAGGCGAGTGGATTGCCTGAGCCTGCGGGTACGAGACCAGCCCAGGCAACTTGGCAAGACCTCGTCTGCACAATAAAATAAAAAATAGCTGGGCATGGTAGCACGTGTCTGTGGTTCCAGCTACTCAGAAGGCTGAGGCACAAGGATCGCCGGAGCCCAACAGGTCGACACTGGGGTGGCTGTGAGCGTGCCACTGCACTCCAGCCCGGGTGAAGGAGTAAGACTCCAACTCCAAAAAAAAAAAAGGAACCTAACATCTGATGATCTGAGGTACAGCAGAGGCAGTGATGCTTGTGCTGGAGAGCAGTTGCAAATACAGATTAACATGAGTAGTAAGGTCTGACTGCACAGAGACCATCATAAATCAATTGCTTGCAGACTCCTATCAAAATAATGATTTCCTAATTTCACAATAATCATTTAATTATATATGTAATAAAGTCCACAATAATGTAATCTACTTGAATCATTCTGAAACCATCCCCCCACTGCTGGCCCGTGGAAAAATCATCTTCCATGAAACCAGTTCCTGATGCCAAAAAGGTTGGGAACCGCTGTTTTAAAGAATGCTGTTTTGTCACACTTAAATAATGATCTCAGGGGCAGGCTGTAATCCCAGCACTATGGGAGGCCAAGGTAAGAGAATTGCCTGAGCCCAGGGTTCAAGACCAGCCTGGGCAACTTGGCGAGACCTCATCTCTACAATAAATAAAAAAAATTAGCCAGGGGTGGTAGTGCATGCCTGTAGTTCCAGCTACTTGGCAGGCTGAGGTGGAAGGATCACCGGAGCCCAGCAGTTTGAGGCTGCAGTGGCTGGGAGCGGCCACTGAACTCCAGTCTGGGTGACACAGTGAGACTCCAACTCAAAAAATAAAAATATAAATAAATAAATAAATATAATGATTTCAATTAAAATGAACTAAGCACCCTACGAAGAGCCCCAGGACTGCTCAAGACAGAATTTCTGGATTTCTACTGTAATTTCCCATTCCTGTTAGAGAGACACACTCTTTCCAATGCTCTACCTGTAACTCACCTTCACCCCGAGACTCCCAGTTTACATTTCCAGTTATCTGCTTGACATCACCCCCTGATGTCCTACTGACCTTTAATAAATACTCTGCCATGGCTCACACCTGTAATCCCAGCACTTTAGGAGGCCAACGCAGGAGGACTGCTTGAGCCCAGGAGTTTGAGACCAGCCCAGGCAACAGAGTGAGACCTCGTCTCCACAAAAAATTTTTTAAAATTAGCCAGGTCTGGTGGTGTACAACTGTAGTCCCACCTACTTAGAAGGCTGAGGTGAGAGGATCGCTTGAGCCAGGATCGGGCCACTGCACTCCCAGCCAGGGCAACAGAATAAGACCCTGTCTAAAAAAAAATAATAAATCAATAAATCAAACAAACCCAAACCAGTCTTTCTTGGGTAGCCCCTCCTCCTCATGCCCCACTCCTATCAATGGCACATGCAGGACTGTGGACGTACTCTGTGGGGCCCAACACAAATGCAGATGTGGGGCTCCCAACCAAAACTTACTACGGGCAAACCCCTGGGTCCCCCACCCCCACTGTGGGAGTTTTTTTCTCCTCTCAATAAATCCTTTCTAAAAAAAAAAACTGCGCTCCAGACACAGGTGCCATCTCCAAGGACTTTGTAACTGGCATCCCTCTGATTTTCCCCCAGACATCTTTTTTTTTCCTTTGAGTCGGGGTCTCACTCTGTCATCCAGGCTGGAATGCAGTGACATGCTCACAATGATCATGACAATCACGGCTCACCGCAGCCTCAACCTCCTGGGCTCCTTCCAATCCTTCCACCTTAGCCTCCCAAGTAGGTGGGGACTATAGGAGTACACCACCATGCCTGGCTAATTTTATGATATTTTGTAGAGGTGTGGTCTCAACAAGTTGCCCAGGCTGGTCTAGAACTCCTGAGTTCACGCAATCCTCTTATCTTGGCCTCCCAAAGTGCTGGGATTATAGGCATGAGCCACCACGCCCAGTCCAGATGTCTTTATAAAGCACTACTTAAGAAGCCCTCAGGACCTCCCCACTGCCTGTCTATTAAATAACATCCAAATTTTACTTGGCATTCAGAGCTTCTCTACCCCAGCTCTGCCATTCTTTTCCAGCCTTATAGTCTATGACTTTTCACTATGTCTCTGGGCCCAAGGCCAATCAGCTCCTGGTCATTTACTCCATAGGCTCAGTATGTAGACTTGTATAAAGAACCCAGACCCTGAAGCCTGAGACGTAAGTTCAAACCCAGCCCCACTACGTATTAGCCTTAGCAGCCCATTTAAAATATAGAACCCATAGTTGTTACATGGAAAGATTACTGGACAGATAAAACTAAATAATATAAAATACATAGCACAGCACAGTGGAAACATTCAACACTGGAACTGCCCTAGCCATGCCAACCCTCACTAGGATGCCCTGTTCTATTAAAAATGCCGAGTAGGGCAACCCTTCCGGGTCCTCTCCTGCTGTGGGAGCTTTTCTGTCCTCTCAATAAATCCTGCTTTCTCACCAAAAAAAAAAAAAAAAAAAAGCCAAGTAGGCCAGGCAGAGTGGCTCAAGCCTGTAATCCCAGCACTTTGGGAGGCCGAGGCAAGAGGATTGCCTAAGTTTAGGGGTTCAAGACCAGCTTGGCCAACTTGGTGAGACCGCGCCTCTACAATAGATAAAAAAGAAAAATAAGCTGGGTGTGGTAGTGCACACCTGTAGTTCCAGCTACTTGGAAGGCTAAGGTGGAAGGGATCACCTGAGTCCAGCAGGTTAAGGCTTCGGTGGCCGTGAGCATGCCCCTGCACTCCAGCCTGGGCGACAGAGTGAGACTCTAACTCAAAAAAAATAAAAATAAAAAGCCAAGGAATGCCTGCCAGTCCCTTAAGACCTAACTCCAAACTACCTCCAAGAAGCCTCTCCCATCAGCTACATCAGAAGTCATTTGACCTTCCTCTAAAAGCCTCCATCTTGTTTGCTTTGCATTTAGCATGTATAGCATATTGCCATTAAATGATTTATGTTAAGGTTATTTAGGTACATACTGTTTTGTCTCTCTCCAAACCTCTCAAGAGCACAGAATGAGTCAAGTTCATTTCTGTTTCTGGCATGGGCTCTTTGTACCTATTTTGTGCTCAACAAATTAAATGAGTTTTGTATCTTCTTTTAAAAATAAATAAAAGGAAAAAAACCAATCATCTAAAACCTACACACGTGCACATATCCCCCAAATAAACAAATTAATAAAAGACATTGCCACCAGTCACAGTCTGAGTCCTGAGGAGGCTGAGGCAAGGTGACAGCCCTAAAAGAGGAGGAGATGTGGCTGCTCCTGTCAGCGGGCCCCTCTGAAGGGTGAGATTTCACCCAGAAAAGTCACCAAGTCTTCATGGCCAGGTCTCTACCCATGACTCTGAAAAAGACCTTGACCCACACCTGGGTTGAGAGTGCAGATGCAAGGGAACATGGCGTCCCCCCGCCCAGGTGTGCCAGGTGAGAGTCTAAGGCAGAAGATAGGCTCAGACCCTCCCGGTGTTCTCACCTAAGTACCAAAGTTCCACTTTAACAGAGTCACTGGTGAATGTCCTCTTGTATTCCAGATTAATATTCTATATAATTGCCAGGCCATTTGCTGCTTCTAAAAAGTTCAAAAACTGGAAAAACATTCTTATAAGCAATGAAATACACTTTTAAACTGATTTTTTTTAAATACCATTGGTACTTCTCAAATTAGCAAATACTAATAAAAACAAAACCTCACATTGGTAGGACTTCCAGGAAGCCAGCACTTTGCCGGTGGCACAGTACACTGGTTCGTGTTTTCTAAAGAATCATCTGGCAATGTGTAACAAGTGTTATAAAGCTGTTCATACCCTTTGAACCAGTAATCTCACTTTTGGACATATACCCAAGGAACCAATCCAAGAGGGGGGAAAACAATTTGTTCAGAGGTATACAGATACGTGACTTGCATTGCATAACACTGCCTGCCACTCCAAAACACCCAGCAAAGCGGCCTAGTTGAGTAGCTGACGCGAAGCCACGATGGCAGAACACCACACAACCGAACCAGTGAAGTAGGTGTCCCTAAGCGACATAGGAAAATGTACCTAAAAAACGTTCACTGAAAAACAGAAAAAAAAAGTAAATATTTACATATAAATCTACAAGTCTGAAATCCCAAACCCAAGTTTTTGAAGGACAGTGTCACTACTCAGAAACAAAGCCCGACCTGAACCAAGAGGCTACTCATGGTCTCTCTTTGTCCCCTGACTCTGAGTATCCATCTATTTTGGTATAGAATTTTTCATGTATTTGTTTACAGGACACCTCAGCTTCTTCTAGGGATGTTAAAAAATATAGGTGTCAGGCCAGGCTCAGTGGCTCAGCCTATAATCCCAGCACTTTGGGAGGCCGAAACAAGTGGACTGCCTAAGCCCATGGGTTCAAGACCAACCCAGGCAACTTGATGAGACCTCATCTCTACAATAAAAATCAAAATTAGCCGGGCATGGCAGCACGCACCTGTAGTTCTGGCTACTTGGAAGGCTGAGGTGGAAGGATCGCCGGAGCCCAGCAGGTCAATGCTGGGGTGGCTGTGAGCGTGCCACTGCACTCCAGCCTGGGTAACAGAGTGAGAGTCCAACTAAAAATATATATATATATGTATGTCTATACCAGTTTACTCTTTTTAAAGTCAAAAAATCCAAACTGGCCCCAAGAGTCACACACACACACACACATATGTAATAACACACACATATATGTATGTAACAATATACACACGTATGTACAGCACACACAGGGCTGGGTGCGGTGGCTCACGCCTATAATCCCAGCACTTTGGGAGACGGAGGTGAGAGGACTGCCTGAACCTAGGGGTTAGAAACCAGCCTGGGCAACTTGGCGAGACCTCATCTCTACAATAAATTAAAAAATTAGCCAGGTGTGGTGGCACACGCCTATGGTTCCAGCTACTTGGAAGGCTGAGGCAGAAGGATAGCCTAAGTCCAGCAGGTCGAGGCTGCGGTGACCATGAGCATGCCACTGCACTCTAGCCTGGGTGACAAGGTGAGACTCCAGCTCAAAAAAAAACCACACACATACGTATGTATCAAGACTCACTTACATATATAATAACACACATATACAACCACACACCACACATGCATACTTATGTAATGCATATGCATATGTGACAACACTCGTACTTATGTAACACATATGCATATGTAACAACACATGTATGTAACACACACTCATTTGCATTAATTGTAAATTTCAAGTAAAAGAGCCCAGGTTTTGTTGATAAACCCCTTAGAGTGTATTCTGGAAGACAGGTTAATCTCCTTATATGCCATATCAGTGGGGGGAGTAAAAAAAACAAATGACTACAGAGAACTCAAATCCCTCTCCAAAATGATTACAGACGAAAACCCAAGAAAACGGAACTTACTATCATTTCTTGTTACTTACATCCAACTATATTTCTAGGAATATTCCACAACATTTCTGGAGAAAGTTCAGCCTTCAGCCCTACTGAGCAACATTTCAGATACAAGTTTACTGAAATAAATTATAAACTCATGTTTTACAAAGAGCCTTCCAGATGATCCTTAAATAGACTGATCTAAAACTTAAATCATTTAAAGCATGACTTAAATCTTCCAGTTTACATGAACATTTAAAACATAACCTTTTCCTCACTTGTAACCCATAGCTCTAAAATAAAAATAAATAAATAAAACATAACCTTTCCCCCCTGCTTTGTCCATGTTGGGGGGTGGAAAGCATTTTTTTATCCAAAGAACCCCTGAGATTTGGGGCAGCAACAAAATGTGGAAAAAACAGCCTATGTGCCTTTACCCCCTTACAAGTAGTCTGGATCCCAGAAACACATAACACCAAAATAAGAGTTTAGATTAGAAATTATCTAGCAACTCTGGACTTAAATGTTTCCTATATAATTACACATAAAAACACAAATATAGGCCAGGCTCAGTGGCTCAGCCTGTAATCCCAGCACTTTGGGAGGCCAAGGTGAGTGGATTGCCTGAGCCCATGGGCTAGAGACAAGCCCAGACAATTTGGTGAGACCTCAACTCTACAATAAATCAAAAATTAGCTGGGCGTGGTAGCACGCGCCTGTAGTTCTGACTATTTGGAAAGCTGAGACAGAAGGATCGCCGGGGACCAGCAGGTCACCACTGGAGTGGCTATCAGCATGCCACTGCACTCCAGCCTGGGTGGCAGAAAGAGCCTCCAACTCATAAACACACACACACACACACACACACACACACACACACAAAGTATAGTCAACTGTCTCTTCTATCTGACCCTTTGTGACCCATTCCCCTTCCCCACAAAAGAAAAAGATCAACAAGAATTGCATGTGGAAGCTCTGGCTGGTGCATGGGCATTAACACCATATGACCTATCCCTCGACAATTGTGCATCTGATATTAAATATCTGTTTTGATCCAAAATCAAAATATGGCCAAAGAATTCGATCTTATTTAAAACCAGGTCCCTTGTCCAATTCCACAAAGAACATTTTTCTCTGAAAACATAAACAGAGGCAACATATAACACCTACAACTAAGACTTCACACACATCCATCATATGTATTCTTTTTTTTTTTTAATGAGTTGAAGTCTCACTCTGTCACCCAGACTGGAGTGCAGTGGCCGCTCCCGGCCACCACAGCCTTGACCTGCTGGGCTCCGGTGATCCTTCCGCCTCAGCCTTCCGAGTAGCCGGAATTACAGGCATGCGCTACCACGCCCGGCTGATTTTTTTATTTATTGTAGAGATGAGGTCTCACTGCCCAGGCGGGTCTCGAACCCACGGGCTCAGGCAATCCACTCACCTCAGCCTCCCAAAGGCGCGGGATTACAGGCTGAGCCACCGAGCCCGGCTCATCATATGTATTCTTAGGGGAAGTTTACCATACAGTCAATGACTATCTGGATCAGAAGTCCTGCTGTCAAAGTTTGAGTGCCTCATTACTATATAGTAACAATGACAACTTCCTGCCCCCATCTGCACTAAAACACCAATTACCTCTGTGAAATGTTGTTGTTTAAACCAACCATTGACAAATGTGAATCCTTTGAGATGCTGCCATTTGAAATTGCAACATGAAATCAAAACTAATAAAAAGGTTAATTAAGCAAGATGAAAAGGTTCTTTACTAATAAAAACAGTCACTAAACTAACCCACTCCACACGGCATTAATACTTATCTACCCAGAAAAGTCAATAAGTATGTTCATTTAATGAGTAAGAGCTGTTCTATTTTTATAAACCATATCTCAGGATTGGTTTTTGGATCCAATCTAAATGCGTCACAAAAATAAATTTTGGCTTTCGGAACACACGGAGAACACTGCTGATGCAATTTACTCTTTAGCAAAAAAAAAAAAAAATAAGGACAAGCTGAACTGCTGACAATGCACTTTCCCTGACTTTCACCCACTAATTTAACCACTGATCTGTCATTTAGTTTTAACTATCTAAAGTACATCTTTAATTGGATTTCAAACTCTTTAGTGATTCTCAAGCAAGACAAGCGGAGGAGGAAGGCTGCGAGAACAGATCAGAAGATCACAGGAGGCACATCGAGGAACTATTTTACATGAAAGCACATTTGACGTTACAGTTTAATATTAAGAAAAACAAAAATGGAGTCTAAATTATAATTATTCATTATAACACAACTAAAAATAAAGCCTGACAAGATTTTGGCTAATGGGTAAACACAGAAGCATGACTTTACCCTCTGAATGTCAGGAATGTTCTACCACAAGAAAAGGCCGACCACCCCTGTGTGCATCCAAGGCCCCAGGGCAATAAGATTCTCATGTTTATCTGGAGGGAATGAAGGGGTTCAGAAACACGGCTGTAGTCCACAGGCATGATTTCAGATCTTTCATACTCATCCCCATAATTAAAAATTTGTGAAATGAAAAAAGGTATTTCCTCAGCTCATTTCCAGTCCTCACCTGTGAGGTAAGGCCTCACTCCTGCTGTGAATACAGACCCTTCAGCAGAGAAGGCACAGTGAGGTGAGCGCCCTGTCCCTGCCATCCTCCTGCCCGACGGCTGCCCCGTGGTGTGGGTCCACCAGCCCCCAGGTGTGCTGTTCTGAATCTCTGCCAATAACAACACCTACATTCCCTGCGTGGGCAGTGGCAGACTCGCAGGTGCTCAGAACCACGGCAAGCCGTTTGAGCTGTGTTTGGGGTTTAGTTTGTTTTTGTTAAGGTTTGTTTAATTTGAATATGAGATCGGACTTCTGGCAAGGCTGTGATAACTCTAAATGAATTCCTTTCCAAAAACAACTTCACAAGATTTCTGATGACTCAGGTGGGAGACACTGTGGAGGTTCTAGATAGTAAACATGCAGAAACAGCTTCAAGGGAGGAGAAAGCGAGAATTCTACCTTCAGGACAACTTTGACATAGGTACAAATTTTTACCCAGCCAAAAAGATGCTCTCATGTTCAACTTAGTAAGCATAAGCAATGATATCATGTGGTCCAGTCGTAAGTTTCTTGTCTAAATGGAGGTAATGACACACCACAAGGTCACTCTAAAAAATAAAGTCACCTACACGAAAGCCCTTTCTTTATGGTAAAGAACTAAAAACTATCACTTACACAAATATGGATTAGCTTTAAGACGCCTTTTACGGAACGCTTGAGTAGAATAGGCTGACATTAGGTTCTCTGTTTCCACTTTAAGCATAATTCACAATGCATTTGAATTCATTCTCAAAAACTCCAACATGTGGCTACCTCCCAACATTCCAAGTGTATCAAATATATAACAACAGTACATAAGATCATTGTGTCCCAGGGTGACGATAGAAAGAATAAGATGGCCAGACACTTCATGGAACTCTCACCAGGACCAACAACCACACTGAAGAGCAGAGTGGCACATACAAAGGTGCAGAGGCAGAAGGTAGCACGTCAGATTCAGGCAAGTGCAAGACCTTCACCTTGGCTGGAACACAGACAGTGAGGAGGGAGAGACAGAGGCCAGGCTAGAGGGTCAGGCAAGCACCAGGGCTCGCAGGCCGCAGAGCAAAAAGTCTGGGTGTCACTGACAGCATTGAAGCAGAAAATTGACATGGCCTGATACTTTAGGAAAACCATTCAGGTGGACAGCCAAGGGCAGCCAGACCTGTCAAGGGGTTATGATAATAATTGCAGCCTAAAGTAATGAAGGCCTGAATTAAGACACAGCAGAGAAGGGAAAGGGGCGGTTCACGAGGCTTTAAGGAGGTAAGCACGAAAGGACTCTGATTTAACAAAACAGATCAGCAAAGGGAGAAACAAGAAGGCAAGGCAAGTTCCAGGCTTCTCACTTCAGCAGCCAGGTGTCACACACTGAGAGGATCCACAGGATGGACACGATTCAAGGGTGTTGACGGCAGGCTGCTGGTTTGGTGGTAGGTTAGGTTGTAAGGGGAAGCTAAAAATGAGTCCCCTTCAGTTTAACACAATGTGCCTGTGTACCAGATGGAACTGTTCAGAAGTGATAAATATGGGTCTTGAATCCAGGGACAAGATCTAGAAATATCAGCCCCAAGACAGTCAAGGGATTCACGGGGCGTCTGAGACACCAAGGCAGGCATGAAAAGCCACCCAAGAAACCAACAGATGAAGCAGATCACATGGGGCAGGGCTCACAACTATCTGAGTCACACATCAAAGCCTCTGCTGAATAACTGCTAGGCCTTTAGTTTTGGCTAGTGGGGTCCCTCGGTAGTTACTTTTATTGCCTTTATAGATAACATTTCATGATGAAACACCATAGAAACACTGACATTGTTGCACTTAACAAAAGTCACTATACCCTACTCACTATTCAGTCCTGCTCCAAGCCAACGTTCTGGAAACAGGGTATGACAAGCTCACCCACACTCAATTCTTTGTTATTCCAAAGTCCTGGAGCCACTTGGGGGTCTGCTGACTTATCTCAGCAGGTAGTTTACATTGTTTCATTGCCAAACATGAGTTCTCTTAGCTTTTCCATCTATTCCAATGAGAATAACAATCAGGTATTTTTCTTATACTGCAAGACACACAGGACCATGAACCAGATTATTCGTTCACTCCAACCAGCTCAGCAAAGTACCGTTACCATAAACTCTCCTAAGATACAGTCATGGCCAGTTATACAGGCTTCTCCCATCAAACCAAACAGATAATCTTTACCATGAAGGCAAGATACAGAAGTTATCTTCTGAACTACAGCCAAAACCTCCTATAATTTAAGTGTAGCAGACAACTGCCATGTGTAGAGATCATTATATGTGTGCATGTGGAAACTTGGAAGACCTTCAGGAAGCACTGACTGACTTGATGTTTCAGAGGGGCTAGCAGGATACACTGACAGGCACTACGTGATACATTCATCCTGAAACACAACTGAAAATCCTGTGTTGTGACTGCATCTGTCCAAAGAGAAATCTGTCCCCATACAAGAAGGCAGAGCTGCGTTAAGGATTCCAGTCAGGAGCGACCCTTTCAGGACCTTTTGGATAGCCAACTACTTTTAAACTACTGAATTTTTAATATCTTGATTTGCACTCTAAGTACGATCCGAGTGAGGAGTACAGTGTGCAGTGCTTCCCAAACTTAACCACAGAGCTCCACTTTCAAGAAAGACGATTAAAGAACACATTCTGGGAATTACTGAAAGAGGTAAGGTCTCCCTGACCAAGTCTCTGCAATCACAAAGACATAATTTCTTCAAACAGATATCATCAACTGCCCTAAATGCTGATTCTGAAAACAGACTGAAATATGTAAAGTCAGTATACCATTAAAATATTTGCCTTTTCCAGGAAGAAAGTAGACAATCAAATGAGATGGAAGAAAGTAGATAATCAAATGAGATGAACACACTAGCAAGATCTCAGCTTTTCCAGGCACTGTCCAAGGAGTAAAAACTCTAGACCCTGCATTAGTTCCAAGGGCTTGCCAATATCCAGCAGAGCTGAAACAAAGTTGCAATTTCTAAAGAAAAATAATGTTCCAGTTAATTGACATCTATTTTTAATTCTTCCCCAAAGTGGATTCCCCTGCCCCCAGGCAAATAGCACCCACACATAAACAAGTAAAAACTCAACTGCAAAGAGGCCACACTAGCTCAGTGCTCCCTCCCAGCAGGGCGTGTGGTCACTCCTGGGGGCCAGGTGGGCCACAGCTGGGACCATAATGGTCTGCCATGCCATCAGCACGTCCCATTAGTTCTACTGCCCATCTCGCTTCCCCTTTCCAAAGTCTTAAGTTCACAAAATGAGAGTTACACCCATAGAGGAAGAGGCCATCCCAGTTGCCACCACCTGCTGTAAGTCCCTGAGAACGGCAGCCTTGGAGATTAAGACCGAGTGCTGGTACACGCCAATGCCTGAGGGAAATAGTCGACAATTTCTTGTCTGTCACTCATTTGTATCCCACAACAGATCCTACACTACTTGGAAGCAGTTGGCCTTTCTCTTTCTCTCTCTTAGTCATTAACTTCAGCACCCAGCACCGAGCCCAAAACCCAGGGTATTAGATAATTTGGTAAACATTTGTAGAGTGAATGATAATTAACAGTAAAATATGTAAACTCACACCTCATTGAGGGTGGATTTCTTCAGGCCCTTTCCTGAGAAATGTTGGGTAGACAGCCATTGCGCAAGAAGAGTTAACAGAGCCCCCAAGAGCCTGGAGCCTGAGAAAGGACCCTCCTCAATTCTACCTAGAAACATCCTGCACTCCTGCACCCTGCAGGAGTGTGGCTCTTCAAAGGAAACCCCAGACTTCTGCTCGAATGCCACATAGAAGTATCTTGTTTCTCTGTAAAAGTCTCCCTACACTTCAGCAATCTATTCTAATAAGACATTAATAACAGGTAATGGTTGACTGACCGAAAGGTGAAATCAAGGAACAGGGACCCTCATCTTTCTCACGTCTTGCTATCCCCAGAATGCCCAGTACAGTACTCAATCCATCACTAGTGCTTAATCAATCGATAGCATAAGGAACGCTGGTTCTGCAGACTGTTATCTAGTCAATGCAATATGATAACGGGTGGAAAAGCCCAGCTCCTAGAGTCAATATACTTGGTGTTGAATTCTGGCCACGTACTTGAACTCTGTAAGCCTGAGTTTCCATATCTGAAAAGAAAGATACTATTATAAAGCCCATTATGGGGTTGCAGTAAGGTTTAAATAAGCGTGTGGGCGCAGTGCTCAGCCTCAGGGAAGCATTCAAGAAATGCTCCAGCATTTGCAGACCTGGGTTCCCTTCCACCCCCAGCCCCTGTGTCCTTCAGCTAATCACTTACTACAATGGAGCTCAAAAAAATAAGGAGACAGAGTGAACAGCCCTCCAACACCAGGATTATCAGTCAGGATCGAGGAAACAGACCAAAACTCTGAAAAATAAAAGCCTTAAACAAATTTCCAGATATTCTTGGCATGTACTTGAAGCTTGATCACAGATGACTCGACATTAGCATATCAAAATGGAAAAGCCCATACAGTCCAACTTCAAAGCACGCCTGTTCTCAAATTAAACTGTCCACTGTAAATAACCACATTGTGAAACATCTCTGTGTGTCTGCGTATGCACTGAGTGAGGAGAAGAGAAAGGGGTGGGAGATGGGGGGAATCTCAACCATACCTGACTTAAAGACAATACTGCAACCATTTTTTCCCATCTGAGTTTAAATGTTTTCTTCCTGGGCCCTTAAAATGCATCAGCCAAAACAAAAAAAGAAAAGAAAAAAAATGCATCAGTCATATATGTACTACCTAGCACCTGAGTAATGGCCATGTTCACTGTTCACACTAGCTGATGGGTTACACAGCAGGGCCACTACACATGCACAGGGCCCCCTTGTAGACATCAGACATCCCCACTCACCCCGGAGTTAGGCTCCCTAGCACAAGGGCACAACCATTTACAGCAGTCACGCAGAGAAGCACAAACATCCTCACACGTTAAAGAGCACACCTGTACAGCTGTTTATCTAGTACACACCCACACGTACATAAATGTGACTAAAAGGGTTGTCAAGGATTGCCCTGATTAAGCAGAGAAGGAAATCCATCCAAAGACACAGGACTTTGAAAGAGTTGGCAGAAAGCCAAGCTCCCTTCCTTCCCTCCCTTCCAGCAGCCCAGAATTGGGATGTTGTAGCCAGCTGGAACTTTGGGGACCAGAAGTAGGTAGAAACTTTGAAACAGCAAAATTCTGACTCCTGGCAAAGCTATGGGCTCTCTCCAGCAGTTGCTCACTCTCTCTTTCTCCCTCCCACACAAAAAAGGAAAGAGGGGAGGGAGGGAGGAAAAAAAAAACCCACACACACCAACGAATGTACTCACCTAAATTTTCAACAACAATGTTAAAAAAAAAGACTGCAGTTGCTCTGACTGCAATAGGAATCTGTAATCCCAGGTAGGAATCTACTAAATGCTAGAACTAGTCTTCCAATGTTAACTCTGTCAACCTGCCTCCTCCTTGAGTCCTCCCTCCCAAATACCCAATACTTGACACAAAACTATTTCATTTACTGTTGTAGATGCATATGTCTTCTGCTAAACTTGACAGTGGTGGCCTTCCTTAAGAGGTAAGGACATGTTATTACACTTGTAACACTTTTGTACCTAACACATAACACAGCAGCTTCAACAGTTTTTTGTTTTTTGTTTTTTAAGTCAAAGTCTCACTCTGTCACCCAGGCTGGAATACAGTGGCATGCTCACAACTACCGCAGTCTCAACCTGCTGGGTTCAGGCGATCCTTCCGCCTCAGCCTTCCATGTAGCTGGAGCCACAGACATGCGCTACCATACCTGGCTAATTTTTTTAATTTTAATTTTACTTATCGTAGAGACGAGGTCTCGCCAAGTTGCCCAAGCTGGTCTCAAACCCATGGGCTCAGGCAATCCTCTCGCCTTGGCCTCCCAAAGTGTTGAGATTACAGGCATGAGTCATTGCGCCTGGCCAAGAGCTATTTAAGGAACACAAATTTCAGGTTAAATATGGTACCTTATCCACATGCAAAAGAAGACATTGTACAAGAATGCTCCTGACAGCATTGTTTATAATAAGTTTGGAAGCAATCTAAATGCCCATTAAAGGGAGAATACCAGCCGGACTCGGTGGCTCAGCCTGTAATCCTGCGCTTTACTAGGCTGAGATGAGTGGATTGCCTGAGCCCGCAGGTTCGAGACCCACCTGGGCAACTTGGCGAGACCTCATCTCTACAATAAATCAAAAAA
>NW_007247765.1:99854-101145 GCF_000164805.1 Carlito syrichta | reverse complement strand
AAAAAAAAAAAAAAAAAAAGGAGAATGCATGAATAAAGTCTTATACACTCAAACAATGGCAAACCATATAAGTTAGAATGAAAAGATCTGAACTGGAAGCTCAAACTGTGGGACTACGTGGATATGCCACAAACATGATACCGGGTGGAGAGCAAGTTGCAGAATAATACGGATCATCCCACAGTTTACATACGGTGGTAAAACACTCAGCACGACCAGCCTCTGCCTTAGAACTCACTATTACACTCCTGCTTATTCTTTGTGTGCACACTGAAGACCTAAGGAATGTTCACCCTAATAGTAATAGAAAATCAAGGTTAAAAAGATTATTAAGGCTGAGGCGGAAGGATCACCTAAGCCCCAGCAGGTCATGGGTGCAGTGGCCATGAGCGTGCCACTGCACTCCAGCCTGGGCGACAAGAGTGAGACTTCAACTCAAAAACATTTTTTAAAAGACTATTAAGTTTCCCCCAATGGCAGGGACCAAGCCGACTTTGTCCTAGAAATCAGAGTCCTTCAAGTCGGATGACAGATGTCCCATCTCCACTCCACTCCTCACCCAGGACACTTCATCTCACTGAGCTTCAGCTTTCTAAAGGAGGCTGACAACACCCGCCTTGCAGGATGAAGTGAAATAATGCGTGCTGAAGTGTCACACAGCAGCTCTCACGCTTGTTTTTGGCCTAATCAGCCAAGAAGTCGCATGTAATACCCCACTGCAGGAGAAAAATGCCGACTCTGCACCTTTTGCGCCTTATTTACTATATGGTCAAAAGGGGAAAAGTCAGAGAGCACAGGGAGCGGCAGCCCTCGCCTTCCTCCTCCTCCCTGTCCCTAATTCAGCTGCCTCCTAGGCTTTCTATACTTAGCACAAAATGTAAAAAAATTAAATGGGGGGGGGCACGAAACCGTGACCTTGGTACAAATTTCATCCCGCCAAACTCCTGCCTCTCCCTCCCCACGCCACTCTCCTCCCCGCTGGCGGCCCGGGAGGCAGGTGAGCCACCTCGCAACCAACCGGCGTGGTCACTAAAGAGGCCACAGAAATGACAGCGCGACGTCGCCTGGGCTGGAGGGCTGTTTGTTGGCAAGTACGAGCTGGGAAAGCTGTGCGGACTGCAAGCGCCCACCTTGCGGAGGGGAAGGCGGAACCCGGCAGCTGAGTTCGGCGACCTGCCCAGACACACGGTCCCTGCATCCGGACCCACGCAGAGCCGGGTGCGCCGGGGGCCGCAGGCTCGGAGGGCAACCGAACGGACCCCCGGCCCGCGCCCTCGGGCACGCGAGGACC
>NW_007247765.1:97945-99169 GCF_000164805.1 Carlito syrichta | reverse complement strand
GTGGGTCACCCCGCTTCAAGCGTGAGCGGGGGGGCGTCCTCCTAGGTGCGGGCCGGGGGTGCCTTCGGGAAGGCCGCGGGGGCTCTTCAGTCTCGACTCGATGGCACAGCGACCCAGCCACACACACGCCGTCTCTCGGTTTTGTTTTTGCCTTATTTTTTGACATTCGCCTCTCGGGACCAATTATAATGTGTACATTACGCCACCTGCCTACTTAAAAAGGAAGTCAGAAGGATCAGAGGTCTTGTTTCATTGCTTCAGTTCCGTTCCCCGGCATTCGTATACAGTTTCCTGGGATTGCTTGGCACATTGGAGATGCTCCTTTTGGAAGACACAGACTGCAATTCCGAAGTCTTCAACCAGCAGCCTTTTGGACGGGCTGCTAGAAAGCATTGCGCCTCAACCACAGCACAGTTGTTGTCACTTTAAAGGAAAAGTAAAGCCTGTTTGCAACGCCTCTGTCCCCATGAAGCATGGGATGACAGTGTTTATGTAAAAAGGAGGAGTCCGTTCTATGCAATATTGAGGACTCTTGTTAATGCCTCCGTTTTTCAGATTCTTCACTTTAATCAAAGTCAGAACCTGCTGGTTACTTATGTGCCCACCACCTTGATGAAGCGCACTGAGGAGTGCAACTGATCACATCTCTGCCTGTATCATTCATCAATTAGTAGGACATAATAGCCAGAGAAGAGGAGGCTCGGATGATGTGTTATAAACACGTACAAAAGAGAGAGCTGGGGTGGAACCATTAAATTCCGTTCAAAACACTAGGAAGTGCTTCTGCAACCCAGTCTTTGAGCTGAGCCCTGACTCACACGTGGGGCTCCAGTGAGCAAAGGGAAAGAGCATTCCCAGCAGAGAAAATAGCATAAACTAGGGAAAGCAAGGTGTGTTTGCAGAACAGGGAGCACAGCTCAAGTGTTACATGCCTTGGGGAGGAAGTTAGAATAGTGAACTAAGAAACAGTCACACAAGTGCACAGAAATGAATGTAGGAGGATGATACCCCAGTATGGCTTGAAATAAGGAATAATTGGAAGCAAAAATGTACAACAGCAGAAGTTGATTTAATACATAATTTATAACCTCTAAAACATATGATGGTACCGTCATTGTTGACTTTGAAAGCAGTCTACAGCCGGGCTCGGTGGCTCAGCCTGTAATCCCGCACTTTGGGAGGCTGAGGTGAGTGGATTGCCTGAGCCCGCGGGGTCAAGACCCG
>NW_007247765.1:94265-97860 GCF_000164805.1 Carlito syrichta | reverse complement strand
CCACTGCACTCCAGTCTGGGTGACAGAGTGAGACTCCAACTCAAAAAAAAAAAAAGACAGCTGTCTACAACCTGTTATTATAGGGTAAAAAAAACATATATATATACATATATATATACAAACACACACATGCATGAATCATAACTCAATATAGAAACATCCATGAGCCAATACTAAAATACATAAATGTTTAAGTAAATAAGTGGGCGAGAGAATAGAAAAATCTGTCCAGGCACAGTGGCTCACATCTGTAATTCCAGCACTTTGGTAGGCTCAGGCGGGAAGATTTCTTGAGCCCAGGAGTTCAAGGGTAGCCTAGGCAACATAGCAAGACTTCATCTCTACAAAAAATTTTTTTAAATAGCCAGATGTATTGGTCTATGCCTTTAGTACCAGCTCCTTGGGAAGCTGAGGCAGAAGGATGGCCTGAGCGCAAGAGGCTGTGGTAAGCCATGATCATGCCACTACACTCCAGCCTAGGTGACAGCAAAACCCTGACTGAAAATAAATAAATATCTCTCCTGCAGAAGAATTCCAAATAATTTATGTGGCTACTCCACCCTCAAGGAGGCAGAGTACAAATGCTTCACTCTCTAAGTGTGGGTATGTGTAGTGATTTTCTTCCAAAGAGTACAGTATATAGGAGAGAATGGAGTAACTTTAGGATGCAGAAACTGACAAATGGTACCTTAGCCAGGTGATCAAGTGTGCATCACGGATATTATGTGATGATATTATGTGACCTAACCGGGCTCGGTGGCTCAGCCTGTAATCCTGCGCCTTTGGGATGCTGAGGTGAGTGGATTGCCTGAGCCCATGGGTTCAAGACCCGCCTGGGCGGCGACACCTCATCTCTACAATAAATCAAAAAAAAATCAGCCAGGCGCGGTAGCGCATGCCTGTAATTCCAGCTACTTGGAAGGCTGAGGCAGAAGGATCCCAGCAGGTCGAGGCTGCGGTGGCCAGGAGCAGCCACTGCACTCCAGTCTGGGCGACAGAGTGAGACTCCAACTCAAAAAATAAAATAAAATAAATAAGAAAGATATTATGTGACTTTACCTTTGTGGTCTTTCCCCCAAAACCCATAACCCCAGACTAACCATCCAGAGAACATGAGACGAATCCCAATAGAGGAGCATTCTACAAAATACCTGATAAGTACTCCACAATGCTGTCAAGGTCATCAAAAACAAGGAAAGTCTGAGAAACTGTCATAGTCAAAAGACACCTACAGGAACATAACGACTAGATGTAATGTTGTATATTGGATGGGATCCTGGGACAGTAAAAGAACATTAAATGAAACTAAAGAAATCTGAAAAAAATGTGGACTTTAGTTAATGATACTGTATCAACCGGGCATGATGGCTCACGCCTGTAATCCCAGCACCTTGGGCGGCTGAGACAGAGGATCACTTGAGGCCAGGAGTTTGAGGCCAACCTGAGCAACACAAAAATATACCATCTCTGTCTTTTTTAGGTGTCAATATTGGTTCAATAATTGTAACAAATGTAACATACTAACATAAGATATTAGTAATAGAAGAAATTGGATGAGAGGATACAGGCACTGTGTTGTATTTTAGCAATTTTTCTGTAAAGTTTATTTTTTAAAAGAATATATGTATTATGATCCCATTCTTATAAAAATGTATGTGCATATGTACATAACAATGTATTAAATACAGTACAGTCTATTTAAAGCTTCATTTTATATATAATTGTTTCTGCTTTTGTTTTTGAGTCGGAGTCTCGTTCTGTCACCCAGGCTTCATGAAGTGCAGTAGTACAATCACAACTCACCACAGCATCAATCTCCTGGGTTCAGATGATCCTCCTGCCTCAGTGGTAGCTACTCCTGGGAGGAGTAACTGGGACTACAGGCATGCACCACCACGCCTGGATAATTTTTTTGACTTTTTTGAAGAGATGAGGTCTTGCTATGATACCCAGGCTGGTCTCGAACTCCTGTGCTCAAGTCATCCTCCCACCTCGACCTCCCAAAGTGCTGAAATTACAAGCATCAGCCACCACACCAAGCCTATATATAACTGTCATGCAGCTGTTCTTAGGTATCGGTGGGGGACTGATTCCAGAATCTCCCATGGATATCAAAATCTGAGGATACTCAAGCCCCTGATACAATGATTTTACATTTGCATATGGCCTACATACATCCTCTCATACACTTTAAATCATCTCTAGATTACCTATAGTATCTAATACCATGTAAATGCTATGTAAATAGTTGTTATACTGCTAGGGAATAGTAACACGAAAAAAAGTCCGTACAAGTCCAGTAGAGATACAAGTTTTTTCCAAATGTTTTCGATCTGCTGGTGATGGAATCTACAGATGTGAAACCCATAGATGAGAGGACTAACTGGATATAATATTTGTACACCGAAGCTATGAAACATTATTTTTAATACACAGTTCATTCTCAAAATTATTTTCTATTTATGTGCCAACATTATTTATTTATTTGTTTATTTTATTAATTTATTTATTTTTGAGACAGGGCTTCAATCTGTCACTCAGGTTGGAATGCAGTGGCACAATCACAGCTTACCATAGCCTTCAACTCCTAGGATTAAGCAATCCTCCTGGCTGGAACTACAGGCATGCACCATCACACTTGACTAAGCTTTTTTGTATTTTTTTGTAAAGGTGGGGTCTCGTTTTGTTGCCCAGGCTAAGTTTTTTTGTATTTTTTTGTAAAGGTGGGGTCTCGTTTTGTTGCCCAGGTTGTTCCTGTCAGTTTCCCACTACTGCCAATACTGCCCCTGCCCTCCCCTGGCAGTTTCCCACTACTGCCAATCCCTTTCCTATAGTATTACGATAGTTATTCATGGTCCACTTATGAGTGAGAACATGTGATACTTGGTTCTTTGTTTCTGTGATAGATCACTCAGTATTATAGACTCTAAGTCCATCCAAGTTGCTGTGAAGTTCATAATTTTGTCCTTCTTTATGGCTGTGTAATATTCCATTATGTAAATGTACCACTTTTTTTTTTTATCCAGTCCTCTTTCGATGGGTGACTTGTTTTTTAAAAAATTCGAGACAAAGTCTCGCTGTGTTACCCAGGCTATTCTCAAACTCCTGACGTCAAGCAACCCTCCCATCTTGAGCCCCCAAAGTGCTAGGATTATAGGCATAAGCCACTGTGCTCAGTCAACAATTTGTTTTTAGTTTAGTCTGACTTTGACAGTCAAGTCAAGTCTACTAGATTAAGATGATTAACACAAGACTTAAAAATTTTGTTGATCATTTTACAGTTTATATTACATCCAAATTCTACATCTTAAATGGATACATTTGTACTGTTGTTTACACATTTACCCATTTTATATTTCTAATTCAAATATTATAACTTTAACAATTCCTTTTCCTAGTGCAACAACTTCTTTTTATTCATTTATTTTATTTTAAAGATATAGGGTACAATTCAGGATTAGGTATATAAGTGGTCATCATACAGGTAAAGTTTTGGCCTCCCTTTGGTCCCCACTTTGCCTGGTTTGAGATCAGGTAGTCTTATTAATGCTATGTGCCACCACCACCCTCCCTCACAGCTTCCGGTTCCCTTTTT
>NW_007247765.1:91351-94173 GCF_000164805.1 Carlito syrichta | reverse complement strand
TTGATTTATTGTAGAGATGAGGTCTCGCCAAGTTGCCCAGGCGGGTCTTGAACCCGCGGGATCAGGCAATCCACTCACCTCGACCTCCCAAAGTGCTGGGATTACAGGCTAAGCCACTGAGCCCGGCCAGCTTCCGGTTCCTTATGCAACACAACTTCCTTTTTTTTTTGAATTGGAGTCTCACTCCGTTGACCAGGCTGGAGTGCCACAGCACTCTCACAACCACCCCAGCATCAACCTGCTGGGCTCCAGCGACCCTTCCGCCTCAGCCTTCCAAGAAGCCGAAACTACAGGCATGTACTACCATGCTCAGTTCATTTTTCTATTTATTGTAGAGACGAGGTCTCTCCAGGTTGCCTGGGCTGGTCTTGAATTCATGGGCTCAGGCAATCCACTCACCTCGGCCTCCCAAAGTGCTGGGATTACAGGCTGAACCACCAAGCCCAGCCACACAACACAATTTCTAATTCAATTATTTCTGCCCTCAAATATTTTGATTTTTATCAAAAAGTCTTCAAAAGCAAAATATTGTGTGTCCACTTTTATTTTTTTTATTTTTATTTTTTGAGTTGGAGTCTCACTCTGTCACCCAGACTGGAGTGCAATGGCCTCTCCCAGCCACCGCAGCCTCGACCTGCTGGGCTCTGGTGATCCTTCCGCCTCATCCTTCCAAGTAGCTGGAACTACAGGCACACGCTACCATGTCAGGCTAATTTTTGATTTATTGTAGAGATGAGGTCTCACCAAGTTGCCCAGGCGGGTCTCGAACCGCGGGCTCATGCAATCCACTCACCTCAGCCTCCCAGAGCGCGGGATTACAGGCTGAGCCACCAAGCCCGGCTGTGTGTCCACTTTTATGCTGCTGCTTACTCCATTGGATGTCCCGAGCCTGTGCATGGTATTTCTCCAGGACAGAGCAGAGACCTGCCGAGGCTCCCAGGACACCCCCCCAAGCGGGAACCTGGGCTCCTGCACCCTGGTGAGAGGGACATAGGCCCAGTCGGGTCATCAGCTCTCTGAGTTCCAGAAATTCAATTACTTCCCATCGCCAGAGCCATTTAACCTTGCGGGAATGATTTAGTCAAAGCAAATTCACAATACTCATTGAGAACCTGCAATGCTGTTTTTAAATAAAATTTCATGTGCCACCAAGCCAACTGAATATTGTTATGGGTTACACAGTGCTATGTGTTCCCACGGGAGAAAACTCCATGTGATAAAAAAAAACGATTACTATTGAAAGACTCTTGGGGGACCCTAACTCAGGCTGAGAAGATGAATCACCTCCGCCTCCCAAATTGCTAGAATGATAGGCAGGAGCCAATGCACCCAGCCTTGTCATTTTCCTTTGTATTTGTAACTTACAGAACAAGTGTCAGCTTTCATCTCCTTTCTAGGATTTGCTTCTTCTAGTACAGAAATGTGAAAGCAGAAATTTTGATCTTATGCTCTATTTTTCTAATTACAAATAGTAAAATCTCTCAGCTATTTGGAAGGCTGAGGCGGAAGGATCACCTAAGCCCAGCAAGTCAAGGTTGTACTGGCCGTGAGCATGCCACTGCACTCCAGCCTGGGCAACAGAGTAAGACTCCAACTCAAAAAAATAGTAAAATCTCATTTTTTTAATTTTAAAAAGTATGTGTAAGCCAGGTGTGGTGACTCATGTCTGTAATCCCAGCACCTTGGGAAACCGGGGTAGAAGGATCGTTTGAGCCCAAGAGTTCTTGATCTGCCTGGGCAACATAGTGAGACTGTTTCTAAAAAACCGGAAAAATTAGCCAGGTATGGTGGTGCTTGCCTTTATTTCCCATTACACAAAGGCTGAAGTGAAAGGATCGCCTGAGTCCAAGAGGTCGAGGCAGTGGTGAGCTGTGATGTTGCCACTGCACTCCAGCCTTGGCGACACATTGAAACACTCACCTCCAAAACCAAAACAAAACAAGAAGGAAAAGAAGAGGAAGTCTGGTGTGGCTTTTCCCTGAAGAATGGGATTCTGAGTGCTCCCCCCCTTTTTTTTAAACCTACATTGTCTAAGTTTTCAATAACAAATATCAATTTATCATAAAATGAAAAAATATTTTCATGAAACATAGATTCTTACCATTTGTGATGAAATTACTCCCGAAGTAACCCTCTGTTGGAAAACTTAGATTTACTACTCAATTTCTACACTAGAAGTGCCACACCGCCTTTGAGTAATAACTGTAGGCACAAAGCATTTGTGAGATTTTAGATTAAGTTTCGACTCCTCTCCAAGTCCTTCTGGAATACAAGGGGAACTGTTAAACTTTTCTGCACCGTGGTTTCTGGTCACATTGAAGTCTGGGCTTTCTTCCCTGCCCTGGCACAAATTAAGAGCGATATGGCCTGTTAGAGTCAAACAACCTTTGAAAACTTTCTACTTACTATATACATAGCCACTCATAGTCACTTTTTATGAAATAAAAATTTAAGGAAGTTAATTTGGCACAATTACTGTCAGTCTCTTGAAACCACTAAGTCTCAAAACCTGGCAAGCTTATTAATTTCCAAATTCAATACTAAATCGTCCTTGTAGCTCCCTGAAGGTCAACAGGAGAAATAGACGCTCATGTAAGCACCCATGGAAGGTTACAGTTTAACTAATGCTCCCTTTGGAGATGACCACAGTCCTACATAGGAAAGGAAATGTTTTTTCAACAGTTGTATCTGTTCTCTCTCTTGCTTGGGGTTTGAAAAGATTTTCGGGCTCGGAGGCTCAACCTGTAATCCCGTGCATTTGGGAGGCCGCGGGTTCAAGACCTGCCTGGGCAACTTGGCGAGACCTCATCTCTACAATAAAT
>NW_007247765.1:79379-91331 GCF_000164805.1 Carlito syrichta | reverse complement strand
TTGGAAGGCTGCGGCGGAAGGATCGCCGGAGCCCAGCAGGTCGAGGCTGCGGTGGCTGGGAGCGGCCACTGCACTCCAGTCTGGGTGACAGAGCGAGACTCCTACTCAAAAGAAAAGAAAAGAAAAGGTTGACAATTGAGAAGTAGTCATGTATCCTTCTGACTCCAACTACTTTCTTGAATTGTAGGATGGATCACAGGTCACAAAGTCTGTTAAAGGTGGGTGTCTATTAAAGGTTGGAAATCCTTTGCTCAGCCAGAGAGGGAGTCAAACAAGGTCAGGTGGTCATGAGAAAAGCAGGGTTTAGAACATGAAGTTCCCAACCTCTGGAATAGTCCAGGAGCCCTGCTTAATGTTATAGGAGGAGAATAAAAAAAAAAAAATCCAGACTTTATTTATTTGAAAAAATCATGTATTTATTCTTACATTTTTAAACTTCAGTTACCTCCAAAGGACTCTGTTTGCTTCAATACACTTACTGAGACATTTTTCTGCTGCTCAAAACAGTTTTTGATGCCTTTTAGAGTGCTTCTGCCGTGTTTTGTTTTGCCTCTTCCACATCAGCAAAACGTTTCCCTCGGAGGACTTTTTTCATCTGGGGAAACAAAAAAAGTTGCTCAGGATGAGATCAGATGAATAGGGAGGGTGGGGCACAGGGGTCATGCCGTTTAGGGACAAAAACTGGTGGACACTCAGTGCAGTGTGGACAGGTGTGCTTGTAAATCACCCATCTTGACAAGGGCTTACAAGTCGAAAGAATCTCAAAAGAAAGAAAAAAAACTCACTGAAGCCAAATGCAGCCTCTCACAACAAGGTTAACTGGTTCATGAATGCCAATGGATTCCTAAAACACTTAACTAGAGTGGGAAGCCTGTACCCCAAGCGGCCCGCCCTCCTAAAGGTAATTCTGTTTTAGGGGGGGTCCCCCTCGTATTGATTCACACGGATCCCTTTTTATTTCTCAGCCCTAACAGTTTCCAACTGTCCCGTGTCACAGCATGTGGCTTCAGTGCCTGTCACTTCCCATTCATTCCTTCAACAGTCAGTTTTGAGTGTCAGCTTCACACCAGCCCCTGCATTAACTGGTGGAAGAATGATCAATGCATGGTGCCGTTTACAAGTCACTTCACAAACACCTTATCTATGGCCATGTCATGTGAGCTCTGCAAAGTCAAGACCCGAGCCCGTTCATCCTGTGTCATCAGGGACTTGGTCTGGTGCCTGCTCAATGCACATTTGTTGAATGACTCAGTGAAGACAGCAGCGAAGGAATGAGTGATGGATACAGAAAGCCTCATGTCCTGTGCTGTTTTTCCTTTCCATGAGATTGTCGAACCCATTTTTCTCCTGAACTCTTTCTTACCTTGGAACCTTGGAAAAGTTTTGTGGTTTCTTTTTTTTGTCTTTTTGAATCAGAGTCTCACTCTGTCTCCAGACTGGAGTGCAGTGGCACAATCATGGCTACCGCAGCCTTAACCTCCTGGGCTCAGGTGATCCTTCCACCTCAGCCTTCCAAGTAGCTGGAACTACAGGCACACACCACCACACCCAGCTAATTTTTTTATTTATTGCAAAGACAAGGTCTCGACAAGTTGGCCAGGCTGGTCTCAAACCCTGGACTCAGACAATCCTCTTGTCTCCACCTCCCAGAGTGAGATTACAGGCATGAGCCACCATGCCCGGCCACTTTGTGGTTTCTAATAATTTCTTCTTCTCCATAGAGCAAGGCTATTTAATGATGCCCAGAGGCAATACCCTCACCCCCTAAACTGTGTTCCTTTGCTGAGACTGCTTTAGTGGCAGCGACCTTTGGGTAGGGGGTCACAGTGTGTCAACTCCACTCTGGCCTCTTTTTAAAATTTATTATTATTATTATTGTAGAGTCAAGGTCTTGCTATGTTGCCCAGGCTGGTCTCGAACCCCTGGGCTCAGGCAATCCTCTCACCTCTGCCTCCCAAATTGCTGGGATTACCGGCATGAGCCACCCCACTGGGATCTTTTGTGTGTGTGTGTGTGTGTGTGTGTGTGTGTGTGTGTGTGTGTGTGTGTGTTTTAGAGACATAGTCTCCCTCTGTCACCCAGACCGGAGTGCAATGATGCAGTCATGGCTCACTGCAGCCTCTAACTCCTGGGCTCAAGCGATCTTCCTACCTCAGCCTCCCAAGTCGCTACGACTACAGGTATGCTTCACTGTACCTGGCCATGGCCTCTTTTTGAAACCAACCCACTTTTTATGAAGAGTTTGGCAAGTGGGCCATTATCCAAGTTCTGTCACTCCTATCACCACTGTTGTAAAATAATTTTAACTGGGATAAAAAGCTGTGTCATGACACTTCCCTTGTTAGATTGGAAATCAAGAAAGCAGCAAGCCGAGAAACTTAGACACCAACCCTGGAAACCACAAGCCAAGCTGATGCACATTTAGCTCCCAGGGCTCCAGTCTTAGGCTGAGTCAGGAAATGGATGGCATCCAGGGACAGCTGCAAATGTCTCAGTCATCTGCTGGCCTTGCAGACAGAAAGGTTTTTCTTCTTTTCACTCTCTTTTAAAGATAATCAGTACCTTTCAGATCACCACAAACTCGTTTCAACCTTTAGAGGGCCACCTTGAAAAACAGCCCCAAGGACAGAGAAGACTCTATAAAAACAAGCCCCACCCCCAACTAAAGTAGTAATGGCCCTGTTTCTTGGTGAGCTCATTCAACAGCTACAGTGAGCCCCCTACATACGAACCTTCAAGTTGTGAAAATTCAAAGATGCGAATGTGCGTTCGCATGTCCAATCACGAAAGTCAGTTCGTGTGACTAGTGACCATTGTCACGTGTGTGCATCCTCTATGAGTGGTTGTCCTGTTGTGTACTTTGTACAGACCTGTCTAGAGTATAGTTGTGCAGTATCTTTATTTCAAGACCAGGATGTCTGGGAGCAAGTGTCAAAGCGGCCGAGTTGTAACTGGTACTATATAGCTAACTGTGTTTGTTGGGTACCTAGACTACCTTTGTTGCGACTTACAAACACACGCTTGGAATGGAACTTGTTTGTGTCAGAAATTTGCTGTACTTACTAAGCATCTATTTGCCAGGCACTCTTGGGGATGCAGTGGTGTGTGTTTTGTTGTTGTTGTTATTGCTGATGACAGACAGGGATCTGCCAGGTGAGCAGGGAAGGAAATGACACTGCAACTGAGCCCTGAAGGACATGCAAGGGAACAGCAAATGAGATCTGGAGGCTACGGGGGCCAGGAGGCTTCTCTTGCCAAAAGTCCAGGGATGGAAGGTGTGAGTGGAGCCAGGAGCAGGCCAAGCTCAAAGGAGCAGCCGGGTGTTCCGAGGGTGACAGGGAGCCTGGGAAACAAGAGGTGGGGGGTTCTGATGTGTTTCAATCTGTGTCCTATACACTGGCAAGAGCAACCTTAAGGTCCAACGGCCTCCTGAGTGGCACAGAAGTCACCGGCCTCAGTCTTGGCCCCATTCACCCAGATGCGCTTCAGCATCTATGTGTCATCGTTTCACTAAACGCTTCCCTTTTGGTAAAGATTATGCTGGGTTTTATCGAAATTATCACATTAAATCTTCATGAAAACATTCTTGTATCATTGTCTTTTCTTTTCTTTTCTTTTTTTATTTTCTGAGTCAGGGTCTCACTCTGTCGCCCAGGCTGGAGGGCAGAGGCATGATCACAACCACCACAGCTTTAACTGTCTGGGCTCAGGTGATCCTTCTGCCTCAGTTCCCAAAGTAGTTGGGACTACCAGGCATGCACCACCACGCCTCACCAATTGTTTTATTTTTATTTTATTTTTTTTTCAGTTGGAGTCTCACTCTGTCGCCCAGACTGGAGTGCAGTGGCACGCTCTCGGCCAATGCAGCCTCAACCTGCTGGGCTCCAGCGATCCTTCCGCCTCAGCCTTCCAAGTAGCTGGAACTACAGGCATGCACTACCACGCCCGGCTAATTTTTTTGATTTATTGTAGAGATGAGGTCTCGCCAAGTTGCCCGGGCGGGTCTCGAACCCGTGGGCTCGGGCAATCCACTCACCTCAGCCTCCCAAGGTGCAGGATTACAGGCTGAGCCACGAGCCCGGCTTGTTTTATTTTTTGTAGAGATGAGGTCTCACTATGCAGCATAGGCTGGTCTCGAACTCCTGGGCTCAAGCAATTCTCCCCCCTTGACCTCCCAAAGTGCTGAGATTAGAGTTGTGAGCCACCACATCCATCCAGCCTGATGTTCTTTTAAGGTGCTGCCGTCTCACCCCATGGCCCACTTCATTCATTCGGTTGCACTGAGAAAAGCAGAGATCCCACCTGGGCCTGTGGAACACGGTGTAGCCACAGCCAGCTGACCTGGTCATCTTTCTACACGGCACAGATATTTATAGAACGTCTGCAGCCATGTGCACGGTTGGAAGCCCTGCCTGCACCCTGGCACAGAAGACACGATGACACCAAGCAGGACAGATGCCTTGAGAGGACACACACAGCCCTGGGATTTAGAGGGGGGAGGGAGGAGCGACTGCCTTCCATGAGAGTCCAGGAAGGCTCCGTGACAGGTGGCCTCCAGGTGAATGGGAAGAGAAGGGTGTAGACCAGAGGGAGAAATTTCTTTTTTCATGTTTTTCATTTTTTTGAGGCAGGGTTTCCCTCTTTCGCCCTGACTGGAGTACAGTGGTACAATCATAGCTCACTGCAGCCTCGACCTCCTGGGTTCAGGTGATCCTTCTGCCTCAGCCTCTGAGTGCTTGGGACTACAGGCGAATGCCACCATGACCAGCTACTTGTTTTTATTTTTTGTGGAGAGAAGGTCTCAGAATAATGCCCAGGCTGTTTCGAACTCCTAGCCACAGGCAATCCTCCTGCTTTGGCCTCCCAAAGTACCTTGCCTGTCTACAGAGACTGTTTTTCAAGAACTTAACTAACAGAGAGAGAAAACACTTTTTTTGTTGTTTGGTTGTTTTGCTTTGCTTTGCTTTTTGAGTTGGAGTCTCATTCTGTGGCCCAGGCTGGAATGCAGCGGCATGTTCACAACCACGGCAGCCTCAACCTGCTGGGCTCAGGCGAACCTTCCGCCTCAGCCTTCTAAGTAGCTGGAGACACAGGTATATGCCACCACACCCAGCTAATTTTTTGATTTATTGTAGAGACGAGGTCTCGCCAAGTTGCCCAGTCTGGTCTTGTACACCTGGGCTCAAGCAATCCTCCTGGCTTCGCCTCCCAAAATTCTGGGATTACAGGAGTGAGCCACTGTGCCCAGCTGGGAACAGGTTTTGAGAGAAGAGTGCCTTAAGCAGCATGCAGGCTGGGGGAGAAAGCAGAGACAGCCTGGGGGAGAAAGTAGAGGGCAGGCCCCCTGGGGCTATGGGTGGAGCTGGAATGTGTCTGGAGCAAAATTGCCCTCCCACAGTGTGGGGCAGAGGAATGGAGGTGAGAAGGTACTGGAGCAGGCAGTCCAGGTCATTGGCACTCACAGCTCAATGTTCTCGCTGAAGTAAGGAATCAGTCTGAGACTGAGTCTCAGCAGGCAGGGCATGGGGACAGCAGAGAGCCCTTGCAAATATCCCTGCAGACTGCTGAGGGGCATAGGGTGTGGGGAGAGGGTCAGCTGCAGTTGGGGACAGGGTCTGCTGGTCCTGGTCCTCGCAGGGCTGTGGTTTCCTTTAGACCAGAGTGGCCAACCTCTTGGCTTCCTGGGCCACATCGAGCCAAGAGGAACTGTCTTGGGTCGCACATACATCATATAATATAGTTAGTGTCTATACGTATTAAGACGTTTTATTTTTAATATTTTTTAATATAAAGTTTAGAAAAATTAGAGTAATATAAAACCAATGGGAAACTTGACCTTGTTTTTGTAAAACTGATCTATTCGTGTTTGGTTCTATGGACATGGTCTCAACTCTGAGTTCTCAAGGTGCTCGGCAGAAATGTTTTTTGAATTTTGCTCTTCATGTGCTTTGTGATTGAAAACAGCTGCTCACAAATGTATGTGCTGCCAAAAAACGATGCTGTGAATAAGGTATGATTGTGAACTTCAAAAATGGAACTGTGCATGGGGTCACAAAGAAAATAAATGCTAGCTGGGCATGGTGGCTCACACCTGTAATCCCAGCACTTCGGGAGGCAGAGGCGAGAGAATTGCCTGAGCCCAGGGCTTTGAGACCAGCCTGGACAACTTGGCGAGATCTCATCTCTGCAATAAATAAAAAAATTAGCCGGGCGTGGTGTCATGCACCTGTGGTTCCAGCTACTTGAAAGGCTGAGGTGGAAGGATCGCCTGAGCTCAGCAGATAGAGGCTGCCGTAACCGTGAGAGTGCCAGTGCACTCCAGTCTGGGTGACAGAGTGAGAGTCCCTGACTCAAAAAGAAAAAGAAAAGAAATGCTAAAAAACACATGATATTAAAAGAGTCACATAATCAGCTGTTCTGGGCCGCTTGTGGCTCACGGGTAGCAAGTTGAACATGCCTGCTTTAGACAGAAGCTCACGAGTCCTCACAGAGGGAAGCAGGCTGCAGGGTGGGCAACAGGAAATCAGAGGAAGGTGGTGAGGTTCAGGGCATCAACTTTGGAGAACAGGGCCAGAGAGGAACGTTTGAGGCCACAGGGGACTGACACTCCAAAGTGGATCTAGCAGGCAGGCAGCCAGACTGGAGGGGGAGGAGATGTGAGAGAGGGGCCAGAAGGTGACAGGTGGGAAGACACTGTCCTGGGAAGAAGCATGTCCCTAGAAGCTCCTGTGTACCTGGAACCTCAGAACGTGCCTTTATTTGGAATAGAGTCTTTGCAGATGTAACTGGTTAAGATGAGGCCATGCTGGACCAGGGTGGGGCCCGCATCCAGTGACTGGTGGCTTACAAGAAAACAAACACAGAGGTGCACGCACACAGAGGGGCACTCCAGGGAGACTGAGGCAGAGGCTGGAGTGCTGCATTGGTGAAGCAAGAAATGCCAAGGGGAGCTGGTAGCCCCCAGCAGCCAGGAGAGAGGCAGGAACAGACTCTTGTTGGGGCCTCCAGAGGTAGCCAACCCTATCGACACCTTGAATTTGAACTTCTAGCCTTCAGAATTTTTTTTTTTCCTTTTTTATTTTAAAGCTGTGGGGTACAATTCAGGGTTAGGTATACAAATGTTCCTTATGCAGATACCCTTGTTGATGAAGTGTGCTCCTCCCTCCCCTGGCAGTTTCCCTCAACTGTCAATCCCATCCTCTCCCCCTGCCAATTTCCTACTACTGCCAATCCCTTTCTTAAAGTATTATGATAATGGTTCAAGGTCCACTTATGAGTGAAAACATATGTCAGAATTGTGAGAGAATATATTTCTGGTCAGGCATGATGGCTCATGCTTGTAATCCTACCACTTTGGGAGGCCAAGGTGGAGGATCGCTTGAGTCTAGACTGGGCAACACAGTGAGACCTTATCTCAACAAAAAATAAAAAATTAGCCAGGCATGGTGGCTCATGCCTATAGTCCCAGCTACTTGGGAGGCTGAGGGAGAAGGATCACCTGAACCCAGCAGGTCAAGGCTACGGTGGCCATGGGCGTGCCACTGCTCCATCCCGGGCCACAGAGAAGACTCCAACTCAAAAAAAATTTTTCCAGCTGTTTGAGGCCACCCTGTGTGGCCCTAGGGAGAAGGCAGTGGCTACAAAGCTGGGGTGGAGGCCGGCGAGTCCCACTCCGTCTCCTGGGCCTGAGGATGAACCAGGTGCTACAGGTCGTGGACGTGGGCCTGGGGAGACGTGGCTGCTTGTGAGATGCTGAGCTGTGGGGGGGCACAAAAGAGGCCAAGGTGACACCCTGGCCTCCCAGCTGTGGGCTGAGAGACCGCCTTCCCTGAGTCCCTGGCTCTGCAGACGCACCGCAGCTCCCAGGAGGAGAAGATGCGGCCTAGGAGGACTCAGGGCCCCGGGTGGTCTCTCAGTGAGGGCGTGAGGGAGGGACCCGGGGAGGGCGAGGAGGAAAGACACGGAGGAGAGATGCGAAGGAGGGCTACGGAGGAGGAAGTGTGGGAGGGACATGGGGCAGGGATGTGGGGAGGCCATGGAGGAGGCCGTGGAGGAGGATAGTTGACCACATGCTAAGCAAGCCTCTAGGAGGATATGGAGGCTGTTAGAGACGCCCTCAGGAGCGCAGGATGAAAGAGGAGGCTGATCTGCGAGGCTGGAGGGAGCACATTGCTTGGAGGCCAGCAGATCTGGCTGTGGAGGCTGTCCTGGGCTCACGGAGTCCACGGGGCTCTTCCTGTTCCTCCCACCTCAGCTGAGTCAAACCAAACCCTGGCTCGGCGTCGTGACCCGGGGCACGGGGATCTCTGAGCAGCCAGAGAGTGACACAGCCGCGAACGGAGGCTCAGGGAAGGGGCCTGGGAGCCTGGGGGGCGGGGGGTGAGTGGGATATGGGTGTAAAGACATGTGTCTGTGTGTGTGTGTATGAATATATGAGTGTGTGTGTGTGTGAGCCTGTATGTGACTGTGTGTATAAATACGTGTGTGTGTATGTAAATGAGTGTGTCTGTGTGTGTATAAATATGAGTGTGTGTGTCTGTGTGAGGGTTAGGGTTAGGGTTAGTGTGTGTCCATGTGTGTGTGAGTGTGCATCTGTGTGTGTGAGTGTATAAATATGTGAGTGTGTCTGTGTGTGTGTCTGTGAATGTGTTTGTGAGTGTGTGTGTGTATAAATATGGGAATGTGTATATGTCTGTGAATGTGTCTGTGTGTGCGTGTGTGTGTGGCGGGCAGGCAGGCAGTGCTTGGAGACTGGGTGCCCCATCCCATGGTGCCATCTGCTGCACCTGTGCTGCTCATTTGTCAGGTGTGGCCCCGGCCTGTCCCCTCTGCCACAGGATGCACGTCCTCTACAGGTGTAGCGATGGCAGGTGCCCCGGGAAGTCCTGGGCCGGGCCTCTTCCAGTCAGCAGGGAGCACAGCTCCAGGCAACCACGGGGAAGTCTTCTCCCCCATCTCTAGGTCAGGGCCACTGCAGCCCCTACCACCTGTCCCTGCTGGAAAAGGACCCACCTTCTCGCATTGTGTGTGTCTGACTCTGACAGGAAGTCATTTCCTTTTTTTTTTTTTAGAGACAGGGTCTCACCCTGTCACCCAGACTGGAGTACAGTGCTGTGATCACAGCTCGCCACAGCCTCGGCCTCCTGGGCTCAAGCAATCCTCTGGCCTCAGCCTCCTGAGTAGCTGGGACTACTAATTTTTTATTTTTTGTAGAGACGGAGACTCACGCCTTTTACACTTCTGAGTACAGCCTCTCGGCCTACATCCCTGGCTCCCCGAGCTGGTTAAAGCTAATACCTTGTTCTAATGGAGTCCTGGAGATCAAAGCCAGAGGATCAAGGGAGGCAGCGCTCGCTGAGAGCCTGAAAGGCATTTCTTCTTCCAGCACAACTTTGACGTTCCCCTCTCGTTTGTTCAGATGCGTCTTAGCTGCAACATAATCCTCTTGCTCCGACTGCAGCCTAATGCTGAGAGAGCTCATGTTTATTCATTAAACCTTCACAGGGAATCAATCGAGGAGAGGAGGAAGAAAATTAAGAACCGAATCAAATCAAAGGTCCAGGTGTTTATCATGCATTCCGTCAGCCTCGCAGCCCCTAGGCTGACGGAGAGATGGAGGTGATGGTTGGACGGAGAGACGGCAGACAGGGTGGGTGGCTTGTGAAGTCCCCTCCAGCCCACAGCTCTCACACCCAGTGACCTGATGTCTGAAGATCCACACGGCACAGGAAAGAGTGAGGAAGAAATGCAAGCCTTCTTTCATTCATTTGATGTACCAAGCAGCCACTACGTGCTGGGCACAGTCCCAGGAAGGCCCTGGGACTGTGAAGCAGGAGATACTGGCCTGTCTTGGGCAGTGGTGAGAACTGAGGATCAAAGCACACAGAGAGGTGTGTGGATGGCCTTGGGGGTGTCGGGAGAGCTGGGGGGACATGATTGTTCTGGTAACCCTGGAAAGCTGAGCTGGGATCCCTAGGTATGAAGAATAGGGTGTTCAAAAGCAGAGTTATGGCCAGGCATGGTGCCCCAAGCCTGTAATCCCAGCACTTCGGGAGGCCAAGGCAGGAGGATCGCTTGAGCCCAGGAGTTTGAGACAAAAACAAAACAGTAGAGTTAGAAAGAACGTATTTTGTTCAGGGGACATTAAGAAGCTGAAGACTGGTGTCATTTTGACCATGGAAGGGGCTTTGGCCCGTGAGGCAGGCTGAGAGTACATTGTGAGGAATTGTTTCTACCACACAAAAAATGCGGATTTTTTTCTGAGGTAAATGGAGCCCTGCCAGGAGTCATTAAGGAGGAGGGCTGCTCGGATATGGCGGATTCAACTCAAGGTGAGAGTCTGAGGGTGACGGGACACAGGCAGAGGGCATGGAGAGGAGGGGGAACTGGCAGAGCAGAGGGAGGGAAGGAGGCTTGATGAACGCCAGAGGCCCGCCGGGCGCTGGGTAGGCAGCTGTGCCACTAGCAGGGACAGGCAGGACCAGGCAGGCCGCGGGTTTGGCAGGGGAACTGCATGCTTACAGTCCAGCCTGCTTAATGTGCCCGGGTGATCTCCAGAAGACACCCAGAAGAGAGGAGACTTTGTAGAGGCTGGGAGGCTGGCCACAGTGGCTGAAGCCTGTAATGCCAGTACTCTGGGAGGCCGAGGCAGGAGGATCGCTTGAACCCAGGAGTTCGAGACCAGCCTGGGCAACATGGTGAGACCTCATCTCTCCAAAAAAACAAAAAATCAGCCAGGCATGGTGGTGCACGCCTGTAGTCCCAGCTACTCAAGAGGCTGAGGCAGGATCGCCTGAGCCCAGGCGATCAAGGCTGCAGAGAGCTGTGATTGCACCACTGCACTCCAGCCTGGGCGACAGAGTAAGACTCTGACACAAAAGAAAGTCAAAGAAAATAAAGAAAAAGAAAAGAAAAAATAATTTTGTCACCTTCCATCAACAACAGTACACCCACTTCAAATCCACCCCAGGAATTGAGTGAAGGCACCCAATGCCTTCAAGCCCTCTTGGGTTTCCTGTGTAATAATCCAACAGCAAGAAATAGAACCCACATACACCAAGCTGTTTACAAAGTTCCGTGGGGTGAAGGTGACTCTAACCACCCCTATCACAGAGGCCTTACTGTTCAACAAAGGACTACTAGTTGGAAACTGGAATCGGCTCTGAGTTTTTGACATCGAGCCAGGAGTAAAAAGAGTCTGCTGGGGTCTCCACATGTGATGTGAAGCCCGGAGATTTGGAGCAGTGATTGTCCCGCCTCAGCTGGCCATAAGTACCTCCTTGTCTGGAAAGTCTGCGCCCGACAGATTGTTGGAACAATGCAGCATTATTTCGAAACATCTAAGTTTGCACAAAGGCAGAGAGACTAACCAAAGATAAGGACGTAACAAGGATATCAGCTCTATTAATACAATCTACTTTATATTATTTTATTTTTTATTTTTTTGTGTTGGGGTCTCACTCTGTCTCCCAGGCTGGAGTGCAGTGGCACAATCACAGCTCACCACAGCTTTAACCTCCTGGGCTCAGGTGATCCTTCTGCCTCAGCCTCCTGAGTAGCTGGGACTAAAGGCGTGCGCCACCATGCCAGGCTAATTTTTTGATATTTTGTAGAGATGAGGTCTTGTTATGTTGTCCAGGCTGGTCTCGAACTCTTGGGCTCAAGCAATTCTTCTACCTCGGCCTCTCTAAGTGCTGGGGTCACAGGTGTGAACCACTACACCTAGCCAAAATCTATTTTAAAAGTTATTTGAGGTTTCTTCCCCCAAAATTTCTGGGTCTCTGAACATGTTTAAGGGGAACAAAAACACTATGTTTTGAGTGGATTGCCTGAGCCCGCGGGTTCGAGACCCGCCTGGGCAGCGAGACCTCATCTCTACAATAAATCAAAAAATCAGTCGGGTGTGGTAGCTCATGCCTGTAATTCCGGCTACTTGGAAGACTGAGGCGAAAG
>NW_007247765.1:77533-79109 GCF_000164805.1 Carlito syrichta | reverse complement strand
AAAAAAAAAAAAAAAAAAAAATACTATGTTTGCATGTTTCTGATAGATGAATGAAATATGGACAGGATTGGCTAATTGTCTCAAGAATTAGCTCAGGACTTTTGCCTCTAGAGGAATCCAAATATTAGCTTTCCCATTTTTCTCATTTTAGAACCACAGGTGTGCCTCCTTTTAAAAGACCATTGTTCCTGGCAGATTGTATGTAAACAATGTTTCTGGAAAAAGTACCGACCAGGCTCGGTAGCTCAGCCTGTAATCCCAGCACTTTGGGAGGACGAGGCAAGTAGATTGCCTGAGCCTACGGGTTCAAGACCAGCCTGGGCAACTTGGCGAGACTTTGTCTCTACAGATAAATCAAAAAGTAGCCAGGTGTGGTAGCGTGCACCTATAGTTCCAACTGCTTGGGAGGCTGAGGCAGAAGGATCGCTGGAGCCCAGTAGGTCGACTCGGGTGGCCGTGAGTGTGCCACTGCACTCCAGCCTGGGCGACAGAGTGAGACTCCAACTCAAAAAAAGAAAAAAAAGAAAAAAGAATCATCTACTACCTAAAGAGACCAACCATTTTAGGGTTTCGAATACAAAATTGTGCTTGCACTACTAATAAATATGTTTATAATAGAAATATTTGCTTTCTAATTATTCTATCTTTGTAAAATCAGATTTTAGAGGCTCAGATTTTTCTGCCTTGTAGATTCTGAAAGTTTATCACTATTAAACTAGTAAACAGCTGACAAACACAAATGGCATGATAGCAAACACCGAACAGAAGTATCTCAGTGGGTGGGAGCATCTTAACTTTGTGCTGATTAAGAAGAAATATGCAGCCGGTGCCTGGAGGCTTACGCTTATAATCCCAGCACTTTGGGAGGCGGAGAGGACTGCCTGAGCGCAAGGGTTTGAGACCAGCCCAGGCAATTTGGCGAGACCTCATCTCTACGATAAATCAAGAAAAATTAGCCAGGCATGGTGGCATGCACCTATAGTTCTGGCTACTTGGAAGGCTGAGGCAGAAGGATTGCCTGAGCCAAACAAATCGAGACCGCAGTGGCCGTGATGGCGCCACTGCACTCCAGCCTGGGCGACAGAGTGAGACTCCAATGCAAAGGAAAAAAAAAAGAATATGCCAGAAGCACCCTTTTCCCTGGAGCTTTCTCATCTCGCTGAGTCTGCCTTCCTTCCTTCCTTCCACCCCTCACTTCAGAAAATCCCCAAATGTCAAACATAAATTCTTGTCTGACCCTTGAGGGTCAGAAACCACAGAAGTTATCCTTCCCTTGCCCCTATTTTTAAAACTCCCATTTCTAGGATGCAGGTTTTTTTTCCTAACTATCACACTGGGCTTTTAAAAAGTATTTGAGTCGGGCTCGGTGGCTTAGCCTGTAATCCCGAGCCTTTGGGAGGCTGAGGTGAGTGGATTGCCTGAGCCCGCGGGTTCGAGACCCGCCTGGGCAGCGAGACCTCATCTCTACAATAAATCAAAAAATTAGCCAGGCGTGGTAGCACGCGCCTATAATTCCGGCTACCTGGAAGGCTGAGGCGGAAGGATCGCTGGAGCCCAGCAGGTCGAGGCTGCGGTG
>NW_007247765.1:76001-77496 GCF_000164805.1 Carlito syrichta | reverse complement strand
CAAAAAAAAAAAAAAAAAAATTTGAGGAAGGCCAGGCACAGTGGCTCACACCTGAAAACCTAGTACTTCGGAAGGCTGAGGCGAGAGGATTGTTTGAGCCCAGGAGTTCAAGACCAGCCTGGGTAACACAGGGAGACTTCATCACTTTAAAAAAAAGAAAGAAAGAAAATAAAATGAAAAGATACCTGAGGAATTGATTCACACTGCTGTGGAAAACACTGGTGGCAATTTTCCATGTCACTTCTCCAGGGAGCACTTCATTTTTAAAAAGGCAGCAGCATTTTACTCAAAGGATCTATTCCCCAGCAAGTGTATTCTAAAGAGGACGCCAGTCTCACACCGCTGATCTCTGCTCTCTCCCTGCCCCACCCCTGTGTGGGGGAAGAAATGCACACAAGGAGTAAAGGAAGAAATGCACACAAGGAGAGGACGAGGAGAAAAGAGCAACTGCCACCCCTGGCCAGCCCAAGGAAGGGAACAGAGGGGTCGGAGCAGACGTTCATCGAGACAGAGCCCAGGAAGGCAGCGGGGACACCCAGGAACAGACAGAACCTAAGCAAGACCCAGAAAATAGAGAGAAGGCTCAGGGACTCAATCACGTATGAAAGAGGGGTCATTCCTACCAATCTCACAGCCATAAAAGTCACCAGCGAGACCCTGAACAACTACATGCCGACGCATGTGATCACTGAGATGAAACGGACACAATCCTGAAGACACAGACTACAAAGCCTGACTCGGAAGGAACGGAAAATCTGAACAGACATGCAACAAGTCAAAAGGCTGAAGAGTGCATATAATAAAAAGAACTGACCAGCCGTGGTGACTCACACCTGTAGTCCCAGCACTTTGAGGGGCTGAGGTGGGAGAATTGCTTGAGCCCAGGAGTTCGAGACCAGCCTGGGAAATATAGTGAGACCTCATCTTTGTTTTTAAAAATAAAATAAAAAGTAAATTAATACATAAAATAAAACTCTCCACAAAGAAAAGTCCAGACTTCATTGGTGAATTCTACCAAGCATTTTAAAAAGAAATGAGGCCGGGCACAGTGGCTCAAGTCTATAATCCCAGCACTTTGGGAAGCCAAGGCAAGGGGATTGCCTGAGCCCACAGGTTCAAGACCAGCCTGGGCAACTTGGTCAGACCGCATCTCTACCGGTGTGGTGGCCCACGCCTGTAGTTCCAGCTACCTGGAAGGCTGAGGTGGAAGGATTGTGTGAGCCCAGCAGGTCGAGGCTGCAATGGCTGTGAGCGTGCCACTGCACTCCAGTCTGGGCAACAGAGTGAGACTCCAACTCAAAAAAAAAAGAAAGGAGCCGGGCTCGGTGGCTCAGCCTGTAATCCCGCGCCTTTGGGAGGCTGAGGTAAGTGGATTGCCTGAGCCCACAGGTTCGAGACCCACCCGGGGAGCGAGACCTCATCTCTACAATAAATCAAAAAATCAGCCAGGCGTGGTAGCGCATGCCTGTAATTCCGGCTACTCGGAAGGCTGAGG
>NW_007247765.1:68608-75981 GCF_000164805.1 Carlito syrichta | reverse complement strand
GCGGCCACTGCACTTCAGTCTGGGCGACCGAGTGAGACTCCAACTTAAAAAAAAAAAAAGGAAAGGAAAGGAAAGGAAATTCTGACATATGCTATAATATGGGTAATCCTTGAAGACATTGGGCTAACGTGAAATAAACCAGTCACAAACAGATAAATTCTGTACAATTCCACTTACAGGATGTCCTTAGGGTTGTCAAAATCACCGAAACAAACCCATACTCGGGGGTGTACACCTGTAGTCCCAGCTATTTGGGAGGCTAAGGTAGGAGGATCACTTGAGCCTAGGAGTTCAAGGATCTAGTGCACATGATCACACCTGAGAGTAGCCACTGCACGCCAGCCTGGGCATTGCAGGAAAGCCCTGTTTCAAAATTAGAAAAAAAAGGAGGGGACCAGGTGCGGTGGTTTCTGCAGGAAGCACCATTATTTTTGGCGCTGAGACCAAAGAGATGTTCCTCCTGCAGCTGTTTCTACAGAAACTCTTGGAAATGTAGCAATGACAGTCCCAAGGACACACTTCACAAACTGCAACAACTTGACCAGAGGTCTGGTCCTCTCAGCCTGGCTTTTTTTCCCCTCTTCTCTCCCCATCCTTTATTCACAAATATATGCATGTTTGTTAAGGAAAATAGAAGCAAATGAAAGAGGAAATTAAAATCACTCATCATCCAACATCTGAAAGGGATTACTGTCTGCATCTGAGTCCTTGAAGCTGGAGGTCACCGATACTGGCAAGAAGCCACTTGAAGGAAAATGACCTAAAACAGGAACAACCTTTCACGGTAAGTCATGTGTGAGGTGGGAAGGGGAAGGCTGTCTTTAGATTTATCCTGAGAAATAAAACAAAAAATTATCAAAATTTACCAGATTTATGTTTTGTTCAAGTATGAGTGAATCCAACTTACTTGGGGAGGGGTATGACCTTATGAATGCCTGTGTTTGGAAACCTGATTAGATATGTTTCACTTCACATGGGATCTTCCCAGTACAATCCCTTGTCAAAAGTGTCATTTTGGCCGGCATGGTGGCTCACACCTGTAATCCCAGCACTTTGGGAGGTGGAGGCAAGAAGATTGCCTGAACCCAGGGGTTTGAGACCAGCTTGGGCAACATGGTGAGACCTCGTCTCTACAATAAATCAAACATTAGCTGGGTGTGGTGCCACGTACCTGTGGTTCCAGCTACTTGGAAGGCTGAAGCAGAAGGATCACCTGAGCCCAGCAGGTCGAGGCTGTGGTGGTCGTGAGCATGCCACTGCACTCCAGCCTGAGTGACAAGAGAGAGACTCCAACTCAAAAAAAAAAAAAAAAAAAGGCTGGGCTTGGTGGCTCAGCCTGTAATCTCAGCACTTTGGGAGGCCGAGGCGAGTGAACTTCCTTGAGCCTGCGGGTTTGACACCAGCCTGAGCAACTTGGCAAGACCTCGTCTCTACAATAAATCAAAAATTAGCTGGGCGTGGTAGTGTGTGCCTGTAGTTCTGGCTACTTGGCTGCGGTGGAAGGATCGCCGGAGCCCAGCAGGTCAGTGCTGGGGTGGCCGTGAGCACACTGCACTCCAGCCTGGGTGATGGAGTGAGACTCCAACTCAAAAAAAAAAAAAGAAAGAGAGAAATTAATTTACATCAAGGGCCGGGCACAGTGGCTCATTCCTGTAATCTAAGCACGTTGGGAGACCAAGGCTGGAGAATAATTTGAAGCCAGGAGAGAGGCCAATTTAAGCAACATAGTGAGACCTGTCTCTACAAAAAAAAAAAAAATTAGTCTGGCATGGTGGTACACACCTGTAGTTTCATCTACTTGGGAGGCTGAGGTGGAAAGTATACCTGAGTCCAAGAAGTCGAGGCTGCAGTGAGCCATGCCTATGCCACTGCACTCCAGCCTGGGCAACAGAGTGAGACCCTGACTCAAAAAAGGGAGGAAGGAGGAGGGGAAGAAAGAAGGGAGGAAAGACATTTGCACTGAGTTCTCCACCTTCAGCAGTTCTTGGTCTTAGCTTGGAGGTTCTCGCCAGGTATTGGAGGAAACAAGAAGAATTCAGGATCTGGCCTCGTGCACAGGCAGGTCACAAAAACTTGAAAACAGCAAACAGGGTTCCGTCTAATCACAGGCGTGCTGGAGCTTTCCTCCAGAAACATGGCTTTTCTCTCTACAGTCACTCCCATTTCTATTTTTTAAAAAAATCATCAGAGTAAGACTATTATGTTTACAAAATAAGTTTAATCTCATCCAACTTGGCCTGATTAATTACATATGTGCAGCAAGAATAGTGACTGACCACACAGGCTCTCTTTTAAGTTTGTTTTGCTAGGACTTTTTTTTTTCTTTGAGTTGGAGTCTCACTCTGTCGCCCAGACTGGAGTGCAGTGGCCGCTCCCGGCCACCGCAGCCTCGACCTGCTGGGCTCCGGAGATTTGATGAAGCCTCTCAGAATGAACTTTTTGAAACCTCTTGAGGCTAGGAACTCAAATCAGGGCATCTCCCAGACTTAGGCCCCTGCAGTAACTATGCATTCGTTCTATGGACATTCTTACAGATGATGTCACAGCCTTGGTCACATAGTCAGTATCTGCCCATAAATAGATCTTCCCGAGGAATGCAACTGTCATCTGTTCTCTCCCCAGGAAGTTCCAACCAGGGACAATTTTTTTTTGAGTTGGGGTCTTGCTGGGTCACCCAGGTTGGAATGCCATGGCACGATCATGGCTCACCACAGCCTCAACCTCTTGGGCTCATGAGATCCTCTCCTCTCAGCCTCTCGAGTAACTGGAACGACAGGCATGCACTACCACACCTGACTAACTTTTTTGATTTTTTTGTAGAGACGAGGTTTCACTATATTGCTCAGGTTGGTCTTGAACTCCTGAGCTCAAGCAGTTTTCCCACCGGGGCCTCCCAAAGTGCTGGGATTACAGGCATGAGCCACCGCACCCAGCTACAACCAGGGAAATTTTATTTAACAAGAGGGAGAAGAAAAAGGAAGAGGAGAAAATCATCTCACTGGCATGAGAAAGCGGTTGCTTTTTCCCTTCTGTGATCTCTGAGTACTTGCCTGGATGCTTCTACATTGGTTGGGTAAGAGTGTGGGAAGATTTGTAGTGCTAGATAGCTTGGTAGCACAATAGTTAAGTAAAGCACATTTTTTGATGGTCAATTTCTTTTTTAGAGTTAGAGTCTCACTCTGTCACCCAGACTGGAGTGCAGGGGCCGCTCCCGGCCACCGCAGCCTCGACCTGCTGGGCTCCCGGCGATCCTTTCGCTTCAGCCTTTCAAGTAGCTGGAACTACAGGTGCATGCTACCACACCCAGCTAATTTTTTTGATTCATTGTAGAGATGAGGTCTCACCAAGTTGCCCAGGTGGGTCTTCGAACCCGCGGGCTCAGGTAATTCACTCACCTCAGCCTCCCAAGAAGCGGGATTACAGGCTGAGCCACCGAGCCTGGCTTAATGGTCAATTTCTTATGAAATAAAAGAGCAGTCCATTTAGGGTCCCCAGCAAGAATTTCCTGGCAGCTGCTTTGTCATGAGAATGACACAGAAAGGTTAGGTGTAAAGCGAAACTCCCCAGTCAGGGCTCCTCAAGCCGTGGGACCTCTCACCTCCAGAAAGATGGTAGAACCTTCTCTTCCAACCCATATCTGCCCCAGGGTCCTCAGTCTGCACAAGAAGACAGCTGATTATTAAAGCATGTAGCTCTGCATTCACCAGGAGCATAGAACAGTCATTTTCCATGAGTTTGCCAGAAAGCATAATTTTTAAAAGAATTCTTTATTGAGGTCAGGTGTGGTGGTTCACATCTGTAATCCCAGCACTTGGGAGGTCAAGGTGGGAGGATTGCTTGAGCCCAGGAGTTCAAGGTCAGCTTAGGTCTGTCTCCACAAAAAAATTTTAAAAATTAGCCAGGCATGGTGGCACATGCCTGTAGTCCCAGCTATGAGGGAGGCTGAGGCAAAAGGATCACCTGAGCCCAGAAGGTGGAGGCTGCAATGAGCCGTGATTGTGCAACTATACTCTAGCCTGGGCAACAGATTGAGACCTTGATTAAAAAAAAAATTCTTTATCGAGCTATGATCCACATATAAAATTCACCTTTCTAGTGTACAATTCAGTGTTTTTTGTATGTTCCTAGAGCTGCACATCTACTATTATCACCACTGCCTAATTTCAGAACATTTTATCACCCCAAAAGGAAACCCTGTGCCCTGGGTCTCTCCTCCTTTCTCCTTCCCCCATGAATCCAATTCCTGTCTCTGTGGATTTGCCTACTCTGGACATTTCATGTAAATGAAGTTATGAAGTACGTGTTCTTGTTTGTTTGTCTGTTTCGTTTTGTTTTTTGAGTTGGAGTCTCACTCCGTCGCCCAGGCTGGAGTGCAGTGGCACGCTCACGGTCACCCCAGCACTGACCTGCTGGGCTCTGGTGATCCTTCCGCCTCAGCCTCCCAAGTAGCCGGAACTACAGGCGCGTTCTACCGTACCCAGCTGATTTTTTTTTTATTGTAGAGGTGAGGTCTCACCAAGTTGCCCGGGCTGGTCTTGAACCCGCGGGCTCAGGCAATCCACTTGCCTCGGCCTCCCAAAGCACTGGGATTATAGGCTGAGCCACCGAGCCGAGCCTGATGTAAACTTCAAGGGACAGGTCTCATCCTCGATGTTTGGATCACACAGAGCTCACCAAAATGCCTGATGCCTTAACCAGAGACATTCCAGTGCAAACCAGGATGAGAAGTTGATGATGCCATGCTATGGACAGCTTGTCCCAAAACATCAGAAAAGACTCCCAATCATAATAAGATTCTTACCCCCCTTAACTTTTTTTTATACTTACACCTAACTTTTTCGCTTGGCACAGTCACTAGCTCCTGTGGATAACTTGAGGCAATGTTCAATCTGTCGTGTCTAACCCATAACCTAAGTGATCCACTAGCAACACCCCCAATGCAGCTGTTGTCCACATGTGCTAGCTGCCCCTTTTACGGGGCTAGACTTCCAGACCCACTTATTCTCACTCCTTGCCTTAATCTAACTCTGTCATAAATCGCTGGATCATCGACCAGCTGACAGGAAGGAGATTGCAGCCGCTGACACTTCTTGTTACATGTGGATAAATACATTGGGTATTGTAGAAACTCACAAAAAATTAACAAAGAGGCTACTTGGATAAAGTTGGTGAACTCCTCGTCTAGTTCACACTTTGATCTGGGGGAAGTTGGCTGGTCTGGGTCATGGGACCCCGGATGAGGAGCATGCTCCAAGCTCTTGGTATCATCCTCCCGATGACCATAACAGCCGTCTCCCGGGTGCATTGTGTTAGCTCAGGAGGGTTAACTGTTTACATGCAGCCATCCTTCAGATGTCCAATGGTCTCTCTTCAGCTGGAATGACAAGAATTCCAAGAAAGGTGTGATCATGAGAACATCCTAATCCATGAATGACACGTTGAGACCAGAAACTCAGGATGATGGCCCCTGACAGCAGCCCTAACGGCACAGGGTGACATGGAACCTTAGCACGCTGTTCAATCCAGTTGACAGGAGGACGGAGCTCCCGCACTAGTCCCACAGAGCAGCCCAAGCAGAGTCACGCGTGCTAAGGTTCCACGTTGCCAAATCCAATGAAGCTGTTGATCTGACCCTCCAAGAAATCAGGAGACAGAGGATCATAGCCAAATCCCCGAGCACGCCCGTGTTAGCATGGTAGGGCAGTCCCCCCACTTTGACCCTACAAGGAAAGTAACTTTAAGTCAACCAATCCCCTTTCTGTTTTCTGTTCCTGCTCTCCTCAGCTTTTTCTGTATATAAAGCCAACCTCATGCGCTCAGCTCATCAGAATTCTGTTTATAGAATGAGATGCCACCCAATTCTCGACTCACTAATAACAGCCAGTTAAAATCTTTAAATTGAATTTGTTGTAATCTTGTCTTTTGACACTCTTCCTCTTCCTTTTGTTCCATTACTATTCTTAAATTTGCACAATTAGGATAATTATAACATTAGGTATAACTTAGTATTCTAATGCATATTTCAATTGTGCAATTGCATCTTGTATCTGGATTAATACCTTAGTAGGTATCATTTAACTCGAAACAACCATTATTATTTTTATTGCTTATTTTACTTCAGGGTCTCACAATGTTGCCCAGGTTAGATTCAAACTACTGGGTTCAAGCAATCCTCCTGCCTCAGTCTCCCAAGTAGCTGAGACGGAGACTACAGGCATGCATCATTGTGCCCAGCTCTTTTCTTTTTTTTTTTTTTTGAGTTGGAGTCTCACTCTGTCACCCAGACTAGAATGCAGTGGCACATTCCCGGCCACCGCAGCCTTGACCTGCTGGGCTCTGGCGATCATTCTGCCTCAGTCTTACAAGTAACTGTAACTACAGGTGCGCATTACCAAGCCTAGCTAATTTTTTTTTAAATTTATTGTAGAGATGAGCTCTCATCATGTTGTCCAGGCTGATCTTGAACCTGCAGGCTCAGGCAATTCTCTTGTCTCAGCCTCCCAAAATGCTGGGGTTACAGGCTTGGGCCACTGCACCCAGATGAGAAATTCTTTTTTTTATTTGCCTTACAAATTAGTGCAAAATCAATTGACTTCCTGGCTAGATTTATATTAGCTCAATAATTCATTTTAAGCTCAAAGTCACAAGGTTAGTCATTGTTCCTATTAGTAGAAGTCTAGCTGTGGTTGTTGTTCACACTGGTAAAATATGTCTTTTTCAAAAAAGGAAAAAAGAAACAAAACCTCAAGCAACAACAAAAAACCACTTGAAACTGCTCATTTTCCTGTCCCCAAATGTCCTAGAACCATAGAATCTCAGCTGGGGAGCGACGCTGGCCCCGCCCCTGCCTTCAGCCACCATCCTGTCTCTCCTCTCTTGTCAAATGCGTCACTCACAGAAGCCTCACGATTCCCCAGGAGCCATCCAGTCACGGGGCCTCTGTCCACTAAGGCTTGACTCGACAGAAACCCTTCTCCACCCAGTTTTTTTTTTTTCTTATTGTAGAGACAAGCTCTCACCAAGCTGCCCAGGCTGGTCTTGAACCTGCAGGCTCAGGCAATCCTCTTGCCTCGGCCTCCCAAAGTGCTGGGTTTACAGGCTTGAGCCACTGTGCCCAGAGATGAAGAAAGAGATGAAGAGGATCACCAAGAGATAAGTAAAGACAAGATTTATTGAAGAAAAGATCTCTTCCCGTAGACAGGAAGAGGGCTGGCACTCTAAGACGAGTGTGGCCTTGAAGGCTGGGGAACTGGGTATATTCAAGGCTTGTGGAGACGAGTTTGGATCAAGGAGATTGTTTAAAGTTGCACTTTTTTTTTGTTTTTGAGTTGGAGTCTCACTCTGTCGCCCAGACTGGAGTGCAATGGCCGCTC
>NW_007247765.1:56451-68539 GCF_000164805.1 Carlito syrichta | reverse complement strand
TATTGTGGAGATGAGGTCTCGCCAAGTTGCCCAGGTGGATCTCGAACCTGCAGGCTCAGGTAATCCACTCACCATGGCCCCCCAAAGTACTGGGATTTAAGGCTGAGCCACCGAGCCCGGCCTAAAGTTGCACTTTTTGATGTTAGATAACAGAAATCACAAGAAGTCTTGTGTCTTGGCATCACCAAGCCCCAGGATCTCATGACTCCAGGTGGTGAACTAGAGACGGGTTACAATAAACTTATTAACAATACATCAAGGCCAGAAGCACAGAGGCCTTGCCAGGTGGATGACTGGCAGACTTTGAGGAAGAGAGGGAGTCTGCTTTATGATTACAATGGGCAGATACTGGTCATGTTCAAGGACCTGGGCTTCTGCAAAGACAAAGTCAGCAAGTTAATCCTTATCCAAACTGTGCATTCCTCCAGGACACAGTTTTTACCTTCTCATTATTATATGAAGATTTAGGAACAAAACAAAGTGGCTTCTTGCTTTCAGTTAATCCTTTCAGTAAGGAACTCATTATGGAATACTACTCAGCAGTAAACTACTGATACTTGTAGCAACAAGCAAGAACCTCAAAATATTCAGGCTGAGTTAAAGTATCCAGCCACAAGAGGGCTCTTCTCTTCCATTCCATTTATATAACATTCCAGAAAACGTAAATTAATCTGTGGAGATAGAAAACAGATCAGTGGGTGCCTGAGAGTTTTGGGGCACAGGGAGATAGAGAAATAAGGAGAATATTTTGGGGATAGCCAGGTATGATGGCTCATACCTGTCAATTCAGCACCTTGGGAGGCTGAGGCTGGAGGACCACTTAAGACCAAGAGTTCGAGACCAGCCTGGGCAACATAGTGAGACGTCTCTACAAAAAAATTAAAATGTGCCTGTAATCGCAGCTACTTGGGAGATTGAGGTGAGAGGATCACTCCAACCTGGGAGTTCAAGGTTGCAGTGAGCTATGATCATGCCATTGCACCCTAGCCTGGACAACAGAGCAAGATCCTGTCTCTGAAAAAGAAAAAAAAAAGACTCGAGGGTGATAAAAATGTTCTGCATCTTGATTGTGGCAATATTTCCTTATAGATATATACAAATGTCAAAACTCGCCAAGTCATACCCTTTAAATGGATACGTTTTATGGTACATGAACCATACTCAATTAAGTTGATGAAATAAAATTTTGTTTGGTAAACGCCTTTTTCTCCAGGTTACTCATCCCTGCCACACCTGGAAAAGTTTGGAGACTTTTCATCGCCTTCATCGACATTTTCTGAACACATTCCAGGTAGTTGTTTCTCCAAGGGTGGTGCCCAAACTGAAGTCAATGCTGTAGATGTGGTTTGAGATTAGAGGACACTGGGTCTCTGTTGCTTCCACTTTGTTTTTTGTTGTTTTTGAGACAGGATTTTGCTTTGTCACCCAAGCTGAGAGCAGTGGCCTCAGCCTCCCTCCTCAGTCTCACAAGTAGCTGGGGCTACAAGTGTGCACCACCATGCTCCACTAATTTTTTTTTTTTTTTTTGTAGAGATGGGATCTCGCTATGTCGCTGGACTGGAATTCCTGGCCTCAAGCAATCTTCCCATCTTGGCCTCCCTAAGTACTGGGATTACAGGCAGGAGGCACCGCTGGTCTGTATCTTTGATTGGGTCCTTGTCCTTTACAATCTCAGCTAAGCAGTAGTGGGTAGTGCAGGCTCTTGTCGACAATGTCACACTCCTTGGCTCAGCACTGCTCGCCCAATGCCTGCCCCGCCCATGCCTCCCCCTCCCCACACCACATCCCCTTGCCCTCAACCCGTGTTGTGATTCCACAGCCAGAATTCTGCTTCTGAGGTGGCCCCATGGCCCCGGGCTTCAGTGCTGGATTTCTTGAGATTCCATCTAATCCTTCACAAGGCCTCCCTTGATGGAGGGTGCTGGGGTGCACAGGACACATCTGGCCTGGACCAGCTGTGAGGAGCCAGATAGATGAGGTAGGGTCTTGAAGACAGCAAGGGACTCTCGCCTATCCGGGTGCCACAAGCCCCGCGCTGCCTGCCACAGGCCAGCAGGTGCTGTGCTGTGTCGGCTCAAGTGGTGACTCCACTCCACTCGCCTTGTCAGATCAGCAATGCAGGAAAGCAGGCAGGGACTGGGGAAGGGACTGTTCTCTCAAGCTGATAAACGCACAGCCCGAATGGCCTACACGGGCAGCAGAGCCATGAGCTGTGGCTCCCTGGGCCCCTTTGGTGTTGAAGGGAGGGTTGCCTGCATACACCTCAGCTCCAGCCCTTCTGCTGGGGAGCCTGCCTACAAGAGACCCCCTGTGGGGTGGCACCTGTGCAGCCCTGCGTCCCCGCTGGGGGGGACGGACAACCAGTCCAGGTTCCCAACCTTCTTGGAGCCAGCATCGCCCTGCAGCTTCCACCAGAGCCCTCCGGAGCCTGGTTCCGAGCTGGAGAAACCAATCTCGATCCAGCAAGGCAGACAGAGTGCAAGGGCTTTGACCTTGGCCTTGTAAAAGCCCCGATTGTAGAGTTATAGATGCTCTGCCACTTCTCCTTGACCTGCCTTCTCTCATGGGGACCCAGTTCTACTCAACAGCAGAGATCTGCACAGAGCCAGGGCTTTCTCCCAGTTGGGAAACTACTTTTCGATTTCCAGAGTGTGTGAGGGAGAAGCCGAGGGGTGAAATTGAGCTGGGTGGGGGAGGGAAGGACAGAAGTTGTTCAAAGGAAGCAGAACGAGAACAATTAAAATGTGAGCCAGGCACCGGTGGCTCATGCCTGTAATGTCAGCAGTTTTAGGAGGCTGAGGCAGGAGGACTGCTTGAGCCCAGGGGATGGAGATCAGCCTGGGCAAATAGTGAGACCTGGACTCTGCAAAAAATCAGTCAGGCATGGTGGCGTGCACCTGTAGTCTCAGCTACTAGGAAGGCTGAGATGAACTGGGGAGACTGAGATGAAAGGATCACCTGAGCCTAGGAGGTAGAGGCTGCAGTGAGCCATGATTGTGCCACTGCACTCCAACATGGGTGACAGAGATCCCAACTCAAAAAAAAACAAAATAAAGATCTTGTATTTTTGCACTTCCTTAAATTCATGTGGGCAAAGCACCAATTTCTGAAAACAAGCCTTCCTTTGTTGGCCAAATTCTAGAAATGACTTTAATGATTTTTTGAGTTGGAGTCTCACTCTGTCACTCCAGCTGGAGTGCAGTGGCATGCTCAGCCATCGCAGCTCTGACCTGCTAGGCTCAGGGGATCCTTCTGCCTCAGCCTCTCAAGTAGCTGGAACTACTGGTGTGCGCCACCACGCCCAGCTAATTTTTTTATTTATTGTAGAAACAAGGTCTTGCCAAATTGTCCAGGGTGGTCTCAAACTCCTGGGCTCAGGCAGTCCTCTGTCTCCACCTCCCCAAATGCTAGGATTACAGATATGAACCACCATGCCTGGAGACTTTTGACTTCCCCAGTTTTACAGACTTCCACTTTTGGCCTAAAATATCTAAAAATACAAAGGAAAATGAGAGATCAAAAGCAGCTCGATAATAAGATAATTAAAACTGACTTGGGATACATTTTCCTCCCTTCTTTTCTTGAATTGGGTAATAATATCACTACTTTGTTGTTTATTTATCTTTGAAAGCAGGATTTATTGAGAGGACAGAAAAGCTCCCAGAATGGGAGGGGACCTAAGCGTGTTATACTGTTATTTTTTTTTAAGCCAGAGTTTTACTCTGGCCCAGGCTGGAATGCAATGGCAAAACCATGGCTACAACGGCCTCAACCTTCTGAGCTCAGGCAATCCTTCTGCCTAAACCTTCCACTTCCAGTACAGGTGTGGATTAATTTTACAGGTGTGAGCCACCATACCTGGCCTCTAACATCTCTACTTTGGATTATGTTCCCTACCAAAAAAACAAACATTATTTAAGTTTTAAAAAAGGAAGCTTGGTACTAGTATTAATAGCAGAACAAGAACAATTAATAGTTTGGCGCCAGGCGCAGTGGCTCACGGCTGTAAACCCAGCACTCTGGGAGGCGGAGACAAGGGGACTGCCTGAGCCCAGGGGTTCAAGACCAGCTGGGGCAACTTAGTGAGACCTCAATCTCTACAATAAGAAAAAAAAAAAAACTAGCGGGGTGTGGTGGTGCACAAGTTGTGGTTTCAGATACTTGGAAGACTGAGGTGGATCACCTGAACCCCGCAGGTGGAGGCTGTGGCGGCTGGGGAGTGTGCCACCACACTCCAGCCTGGGTGACAAGAGTGAGACTCTGACTCAAAAAAAAAAAAAAAAACAACTAATAGCTTGGTATTAACATTCTTTAAAACATACAAGGAGTTTGGTTTTATTAATTTTTTTGAGTTGGGGGGGTCTCACTCTGTCGTCGTCTAGGCTAGAGTGCAGTGGCATAATCAGGGTACACTACAGCCTCAACTTCCTGGGCTCATTCTTCCTCTGCAGCCTCCTGAGTATCTGGGACTACAGGCACGAGCCACCACACTTGGCTAATTTTTATTTTTTGTGGCAACGAGGTCTTGTTATGTTGTCCAGGTTGATCTCAGACTCCTGGCCTCAAGAAATCCTCCTGCCTTGGCCTCCTAAAGTGCTGGGAGTACAGGTGAGAGCCACCATGCCATGCCAGGTATTTAAAAAAACTCAAACTGCCTTCCTCATCTACCAGAAGTAAGGCTTAAGACAAGCAATTTACCACTCCCAATTAAGTGAATACATCTTGTCTCCAATTTATGCATGCTGTGTTCTAAAGTTCAAGAACTGGAAATTAGAATGTGCTTTCCACAAAAACAGTAGCATAAATGGTGGATCCAGTGTGCCAGATGGGTCAACACTATAAGGACCTTTCAATAAAAGGTCTTCGTATATTTCAGTAATACTCTATAACACCTCTATTAGCAAAGAGGATGCATTCTAATACTTACTCCAATACTGTATCAGACATAGAAATTACATAGAAAATAAAGGGCTGTATTACCAAATCTCAAACAAGAGAGCTACTGATTAAAACAAACAAAAGACACAATCTTAAGATGTCTCATATACAGAAGACATACATGGCCACCTTCAGGCTAAGACTGACGGAAGTCACCACACAGCGCATGCAAGAGCAGGTCTGCCTGATGGAGAGGGGTCCAGGCAGAGCAGGTCCTGAGTGGTGAGGATCCGCTGCTCTGCCTCCTAAGTCCCAGTCTCCCTTGGCTTTAGCCAAGCAGTCAGGGGCCAGGTTTGGGGATGGGCTACGCCCCCAGCATTTCTGAGGCCCTTCTCATGGCACCCCTCCTCCCAAACTCTTGTCCGTTTTGCAGATGGCAAAAGTGGCTTTAGCTCCTTCCTGTCACTTAGACATGAAATGCAAAAGTCGACTTCAGCCAGTAGACAGCATGTGGTCTTTGGCTAAATGTGCACTATACGAGTGGGAAAGCTAAGTAAGGGAAAGAATACAGACGTCAGCAGGCTCTGGCTCTGGCTCAGCGGGCCTTGACATGGAAACAAAGATGAAAGTATTGTTAATTCAGTAGCGGGCTGTGGTTCATATATGTTTGTGCTTTGCCACACACTTGGCTTGTCCTTGCAAAAGGTCAAGGAATCCAACACCCTATTCTGGGAAAACAAGTAGGCAACACTGGTAGGAGGAAGTAGGAAGTTTCTTCCTGCTCTCCTAAGCCACTGGGTTGTCATGAAGAAAACCTCAAATCAAGCAGTTAAGTGTTGGCTTGCTTCTGCTCCATCTACAAACGCCCAGGGCCTTCATGCCACCCTTAGTCACCTAGCGCGACCCAGTGCCCTCAAGTGCCCTGTGCCTTAAAACTCACTGTGCTTTCCTTTCTCATGTCTACTCCCATCAAAACTTCCTGTCTGCCAGCTGTGGTGGCTCATGCCTATAATTTCAACTGGTTGAGAGACTGAGGCGAGAGGATCACTTGAGCCCAGGCAGCATAGGGAGACCTTGTCTCTACATTTCTTTTAAAAAATTAGCTGGGCATGGTATTCACACCTGTGGTCCCCGCTACTCAGGAGGCTGAGGCGGGAGGAATGCTTGAGCTCAGGAGACCAAGGCTGCTATGCGCTTAGGTCATGCCACTGCACTCCAGCCTGGGAGACACAGCAAGACATCATCTCTTAAAAACCAAACCAAACCAAAAAACCATGTCCTTTCAGAGAAGGGGGTGTGGGACTCAGTAGCAGAATCTTAGAACAATGAATAGTAAGGTAACCTTGTCAGTGGTCAGGTTGTGGACATCCCTCTCACAGATCTATATTTTAAGATGCGAAGCCTCAGCCCACAGCAATAAACACATCAAAGTCAGGAGTCTCTAATATATCATTTATCTTTTTTTCCAATAAGGTAAAATATCCTAAAGCACAAAATGTAGGTAATTATTCCCAGCCAACCTGAAATCAATAAAGTGTTCTACATAGATGTTTAAAAAAAAAAAAAGATACGGCTGGGCGCAGTGGCTCACATCTATAATCCCAGCACTTTGGGAGGCCAAGGTGAAAGGACCAGTTTGGGCAACTTGGCAAGACCTCATCTCTACAATAAATCAAAAACTAGCCAGGCATGGGGGCATGTGCCTGTGATTTCAGTTACTTGGAAGGCTGAGGTTGAAGGATTGCCTGAGCCCAAGCAGGTCAAGGTTGCGGTAGCCGTGAGCATGTCACTGCACTCCAGCCTGGGTGACAGAGTGAGACTCTGACTCAAAAAAAAAACAAACAAAAAAAACGATACAAAGCTTAATATTGCAAATAAACCTTACCAGGTAGGATTTTAGGCAAAATAGAAAGCAAAAAATAAAAACCAGGTCGTAGCCTGGGCAACTTGGTGAGTCCTCGTCTCTACAATAAATCATAACTTAGCTGAGTGTCTGATTCTGTCTACTTGAAAGGCTGAGGCAGAAGGATTGCCAGAGTCCAGCAGGTTGAGGTTTCAGTGGTCAAGAGGTATGCCACTGCCCTCCAGCCTGGGTGACAGAATGAGACTCCAACTCAAAAACAAAACAAAACAAAACAAAACAAAAAACCGGGTTATAATAGCTAGATGCTGGGAGACGAAGTTGACTTTCCAGGAAGCTCATTTTCAGAGTGTGAACACAGCTCCTTGGAGTCCTTTCTGCTTTCCACAGCTTTCTCCCTTACCTAATGCCAGAAATTTTCTGAAAATATCAATGGTTGTGAAATCCCTCCTCACTCACCCACCCAATGAGAAAAGAGTTTTGGGAGGTGCGGATATTTTAGGAGAAAATGATGCACCAGGGTGTAATGTCTCAAGAGGCTTACTTTAAACTTAATATTAGTATATTATTATCCATAACAATATATAGTAAATTGTCATGTTATTAAAAATATACAATAAAATCTTATAAGAAACTCTAAATGGACTGAAGTTTGATAATTCTCTTAAGTAAACAGATTATGATAAAACCGTAGTTGTTGGCTAAGTTCCATCAATTTTTTTTAATTTTCTTTGCTTTTTCCTCCAGGTCTTCTGTTGTCTTTTCTGCAGGTCGCTTCTTCAACCCCTTCATTTTCCTGGTCTGTAGTTTGCTTAGATCCTGCTTCTGCATGTGAATCCTTCCATAAGTTGTGCCAAAAGTATCATGGGAGATGTTTTTCTTCTTCTTTGACTATGGAAAAAGAGGAGATGTATATTTAAAAGCCTTCTACTTGAATGAGCCAGTACAAATACAGTCTACAACTGTCTTAGTAACAATTTCCATTAGTGATACACCCTCAATGACAGAGGGCCCCGTACGCATTTTTTCTCAGACTTAAGTGTGCAGGCAAATCACGTGAGGGTCTTGCTGAAACACAGATTCTAATTCAGTAGGTCTAGGACGGGGCCTGATCTTCTGCATTTCTAACAATTTCCAGGTAATTTATCTTTGAGAAGCAGGAGTATAGACTACACTAACCACATACATCAAGAGGATTTCCTGTGTTCAGCTCAAAGAATTGTGACTATCATTTTAATCTCTACTGGCATTCCAGAGATAACATTTCTACTTGTTTTTCACAACTAATTAAGAAGTAAACACACATTTTGTGCACATACAGTTTGCCCTGCACTCTAAACCCCGCATTTCAATGCCCAGTTCTCCCTTTTGCTGATCACGGCAGTGATGGCCCCCAGCCAGCTCCCGGCCAGCCACTGCCTGGCTCCAAAGCCCTCTCTGGTCATCCCCGTGGCTGGCTTACTCGGTTCTTCCTCCTTTTCTTGGCTCTGGAAGGCTTCATTATATCTATTTGATCTCTGTATGCAAGTCCTTTAATATAATACGCCATAGATGCTTTTTGTAAATATGAGTAGAATATGCAAATAAGCACAGCACAAGGCTACAAGTCACATACCTTGAGAGCCTTTGGCACTTTCATAGATAATTTATAAAGGTCATCGGATGCCAGGTGTGTCCGCCTCAGGACCAGATCCAGGGCAGGGCCTATCTCCTCCAGCTCAATCCGGGGCGTCCTACAGCCAGACTTCTTCAGCAGCAGCCTTCAAGAAGTAAGAAGAAAGGCTATTTTGACTCTCATAAAAGTTCTCCTCCAAAACACATTTTTGTTCAAGAGAATCACAGTTCCATAAAATGGCACCAAATGTTTAAAAAGGCTAATAAGTTACTTTGAATTTTTTTTTTTTTTTTTGAGTTGGAGTCTCACTCTGTCGTCTAGACCGGAGTGCAGTGGCCGCTCCTGGCCACCACAGCCTCGACCTGCTGGGCTCCGGCGATCCTTCCGCCTCAGCCTTCCCAGTAGCCAGAATTACAGGCATGTGCTACCACGCCCAGCTGATTTTTTGATTTATTGATGAGATGAGGTCTCACTGCCCAGGTGGGTCTCGAACCCGCAGGCTCAGGCAATCCACTCACCTCAGCCACCCAGGCGCAGGATTACAGGCTGAGCCAACAAGCCCGGCTTACTTTGAATATTTTATTGATTTAGGCCCAGTGTATCCTTTGGCAAATTTGTTTGTATAAATTTTTTTCCTTTTTTGAGTTAAAGGGTCACATAAACATTAAACCATTTTTTAAATGAATTTTTTTTTTCCGAGTTAAAGGGTCACATAAACATCAAACCAACTTTAAAAACTTTTTTTTTTCCTTTTTGAGTTGAAGGGCAGTTTGTTTCTTTTAAAAGATCAGAAATAAAATTAAACAATATTGTTGAGAAACATCAAGTGAGACAGAAAATGGGGTCAGGCTCAGTGGCTCACGCCTGTAATTCCAGTATTTGAGAGGCTGAGGTGGGAGGATTGCTTGAGCCCAGGAGTTTGAGACCAGCCTAGGCACCATTGCAAGACCTCATCTCTACAATTTTCAAAAAATTTAGCCAGGCATGGTGGTGCCCTGTAGCTCCAGTTATCTAGCAGGACTACTCCAGGTACTGGGGCCAGAGAACCACTTGGGCCCAGGAGGTCAAGGCTGCAGTGAGCTGTGATTATACCATGCACTCCAGCCTGGGTGGCAGAGTGAGATCCTGACTCAAAAAAAAGAAAAGAAATGGAATTTCTTTTTTTTTGATCTGACTTCTTCATCTCACTTATAGATTTACATAAGCATAAAAATAATTTCAAGCCGGGCTCAGTGGCTCAGCCTGTAATCCCGCGCCTTTGGGAGGCTGAGGTGAGTGAATTGCCTGAGCCCGCGGGTTCGAGACCCGCCTGGGCAACTTGGCGAGACCTCATCTCTACAATAAATCAAAAAATGAGCTGGGTGTGGTAGCGTGCGCCTTGTAGTTCCAGCTACTTGGAAGGCTGAGGTGGAAGGATCACTGGAGCCCAGCAGGTCAAGGCTGCGGTGGCCGGGAACAGCCACTGCACTCCAGTCTAGGTGGCAGAGTGAGACTCCAACACACACACACACACACACACACACACAAATTTCAACTGGGTCTTGAATCAGTATATTTACATGATTAGGTTCTTATCTTGACTCCATGTCTTAAAGACTATAGGAGCTAAATCTATCCATTCAGAACCAACTTTTCCTCATAGCACAGACTTTTACTGCTTTCCTCAGACTGACGTGAACCTTAAACTCTTAAAATAACAAGGCCGAGCGTGGTGGCTCATGCCTATAATCCCAGCATTTTAGGAAGCAAGGCAAGAGAACTGCCTGAGTCCAGGGGTTTGAGATCAGCCTGGGCAACTTGGCAAGACCTCATCTCTAAATAAAAAAGTAGCCAGGCATGGCAGTGAGTGTCTGTGGCTCCAGCTACTTGGAAGGCTGAGGCAGAAGGATCACCTGAGCCCAGCAGGTTGAGGCTGTGGTAGCCATGACCACAGCACCACACTCCAGCTTGGGAAACGGAGTGAGACTCTGACTAAAAAATGAATAAATAAATAAAAATAAAAAATCTTAAAATAGCAAAATCACAACTTTCTGTATACTCCATGTCTAAATAGCAGACTTGGAAACATAAGTGGGGAGATAAGTAGAATGAGGAGGGGGAAACTTGCAAATTCCCACTGTGAGTATACCATAAGAATAGCTGAGAGACCTGAGGATTACTTTCAATTTGTTACAATAGCCAGGTCTCCCTAGGGAAAAAGAGGGCTGACAATGTTTATAAAGGACAAGCCTTCTCACAGGAAAGCTGGAGTGCCAGAGGCAGCCAGAGGCAACCAGTGGCGGAGAAGAGAAAGAAGAGAAAGAACGGACAAGGAAAGCAAAGTAATTAGGGGTCATGGAGGGAGCAGCTGACACCAACAGACAGAGATGAACCTCAACGCCCAAAGCAGACTGCAGGACCCAGGTGTGCCACACACAGAGCTACAGCAGCACACCTGTTGGGTCAACATAGCACATGCTGAAAGCCCCTCATCCAAAATGCTCAAGATAGAAGCACTCCGGATTTGGGATTTTTTCAAATTTTGGAATATCTACATTACGTCTGGTGAGCATCCCTCATCTGAATATCCAAAATCACAAGAGCAGGATTTCCTCTGGATGTTACATCAGCACCAAGAAAGTGTTGGAATTCTGGATTTCAGATTTTCAGGTTGGGGATGCTCAGCCTACAATTTATACCAAATTAAAAAGGGCAAAGCAAGCAGACACAAAAACCTGCCTTGCCTGTATGAAGAGCAGAAGTCTAAAACAACAAAAACCTATCCTAACATGAAAAGAGACAGGGGATACTCATAGGGGACATGGAGGGGCCAAGCACAGCCGAGGAGAGCGCTCTGGCCACTCTCTCCAGTGACTCCAGAAGAGGACACCCAGATCACCAGGGCAGACCCGCAGTGCAGGGAGACACTTTCAGAAGTTGAAGTTGGCTGTTACAGGGCAACTTCTCTAAAAGTAAATTCATAGCGCACGGGGCAGTGACATTTGATTCTGTCATATCACACAAACCTCTACATTTGCACCCACATGTTCAGACCTCTAGATAAATGATTTGTGTCATGTTAAATAGAGGCCATCCGGGAAAATGTGTTCAGTACATTAAGAAACCAGGAGCACCTCATACTCACTGAAACTAAAGCTATTCTCACCACTAAAAGCACTTGCCTTCTGCCAGCTTGAAACCCTGTCAGTGCACAATCACTCACGGCATGTCTGAGCAGTCAGATCACCCAAGGCTGCTGCATGTCACCGAAACTCCTCTAAGCTGCCTTCCTAGTTATTTACTTAAAGCAAATTTTTAAACATGCATAAAAGATGTACAGAGTTTTGGGGAACTGTGATAATTTCACTCAAGCGCCCTCCTAGTGAAGACTTTTTTGTGTGGTACATAAAAGGAAGCAGGTCAGCTAGGTGCAGAGGCTCATGCCTTTAATCCCAGCACTTTGGGAGGAAGAGGTGAGAGAATTGCCTGAGCCCACGGATTCAAGACCAGACTGGAATAAAAAAATTAGCCAAGCATGGTGGCACATGCCTGTAGCTCCAGCTACTTGGAAGGCTGAAGCAGAAATCGGATTGCCTGAGTCCAGCAACAGAGTGAGACTCTGACTCAAAAAAATAAAAAGGTAAGCCTCCCAGATCACTGCGCATAATTACAAGTGTGGCTACTTCATGAAAGAACAAGGTCACAGTGTCATGCTGTCTGGAAACACTCTTTTTCTTTTTCTTTTTTTTTTTTGA
>NW_007247765.1:55366-56191 GCF_000164805.1 Carlito syrichta | reverse complement strand
CTGCTGGGCTCCGGCGATCCTTCTGCCTCAGCCTTCCAAGTAGCTGGAAGTACAGGTGTGCACTACCACGCCCAGCTAATTTTTTGATTTATTGTAGAGATGAGGTCTTGCCAAGTTGCTCAGGCGGCTCTCGAAACCGCGGGCTCAGGCGATTCACTCACCTCAGCCTCCCAAAGAGCGGGATTACAGGCTGAGCCACCGAGCCTGGCCTGGAAACAATCTTAATGTAACTGCTTGGGTGAACACATTTACTGTCTGGTCAAACTGATAGGAGGAGGAAATTGTCCCAGCTGTTGATCTCTGCAAACAGAACTCAGCTCCTTCTCACCCCAAGGGGAGCAGCTAGCCAACATGCTCCCTGGTAACTGCTATAATAATAATCTTTCCATATTATTTGCCTATTTCTTGAGGAAGACTGACATGACTGCTGCTGTTCAAACTGTCATTTCCTGATCTTTCCTCCCTCCCGTACACTTCTCTTGGCTGACATTCTGTTTTCATTAAGTAAACTCCTTACTGGAACATTATATTTGCTTTTTAAGGTATGTTAATACTTCCTGCTTTGCATATTTCTCCCCATAAGGTATTCGGGGCAGTTACTAATGATTTTGTTTCATATACATGGCTCTGACTCTACCGTTAATAAAGTTCTCCAAAGGATATAAATGGTCACTCACTATGAGGAATAATTATTATAAAGTATATAGGAAGAGAAGTCAATAACACTAGAATGCATTCCCCCAAAAGGTCACGTTAAAAATTACATAAATAAGCCGGGCTCGGTGGCTCAGCCTGTAATCCTGCGCTTTTGGGAGGCTGAGGTGA
>NW_007247765.1:54011-55322 GCF_000164805.1 Carlito syrichta | reverse complement strand
CGAGGCTGCGGTGGCCGGGAGCGGCCACTGCACTCCAGTCTGGACAAAAGAGTGAGACTCCAACTCAAAAAAAAAAAAAAAAAAATTACATAAATATAATTTCATGGTCAGAGTTCCTTTCAACCCAAAAGCTCAAAACCATTTTAAAAGCCTTATTAATCTTCACAAATGTTGTGTGTGAACATTAACTATTACCTTTTGCAAACTGCTCACGGGCTAACTTGCACTAAGGAGGGGCAAGGGCCTGCAGGACAGTCCCTGGGCACACTTAAGGAGCCCCACGGAGTCACACTCTCCCGGTGTGGTGCCACCTGTCAGTGCCCTACTCTCCCTTATCAAGGAGAACTGCTGGTCTCAGAGGGACCTCGGCATTATCTAAATGGCACCACAATGGTAAGCAGAGAAAGAAGCGGAGATCCGAGGAGGTGTGGCCTGCCTGTCTCAGGGTGGCTGAGCCCGGCCCACAGCAGGGTGGTTAGGCTAAGCAGTGATGCTCATTCCAGGACCACCCCCTTTACCCCGCTTCCCCTCAAGTGTGGCACAGCCCCAGAGGCTAAGCTAATCCACGTGTTTAGTGATTCTTTCCAGTGGCAGGCTCACTCTCAATCACACTGCCCATCTTCGATTTCAAGTCAATAGCTAGCAGGTATTACAGGGCACAGTCGGATCACCTGTGATCAAAATTCCATACCAGGGTGTCTGACCTTTAAATTCAAATTTTTTTTATTATGAACAAAGCCGTGCTAACCTAGATGATTCCAACAATCATATTCTTTGGTAGATCCATGTAGTTATCATGGCTAACTCACCCTTGCTCTAAGTCTCACTTGATAATTTTCTATTTTATTTTCTCTGCACTTCTTTACTTACAAACACACCCTTTTGTTCACTAAATACAAGTTCTGATTGATATAGGTGAATACTCTGTGAAACTGTTTGCCACAAAACAATTTTTAGCTACTGTTACTCTCTGTGTCTTACTCTCAGGCTTTCTATCTCAGTATTTTTAGTATCTTTACAGTCTCAGGGTCTCTATGCTTAACATAAGTTTTCAAAAAGAACTACTTAGCCGGGCTCGGTGGCTCAGCCTGTAATCCCGCGCCTTTGGGAGGCTGAGGTGAGTGGATTGCCTGAGCCCGCGGGTTTGAGACCCGCCTGGGCAGCGAGACCTCATCTCTACAATAAATCAAAAAACCAGCCGGGCGTGGTAGCGCGTGCCTGTAATTCCGGCTACTCGGAAGGCTGAGGCAGAAGATCGCCGGAGCCCAGCACGTCGAGGCTGCGGTGCCCGGGAGCGGCCACTGCACTCCA
>NW_007247765.1:48094-53839 GCF_000164805.1 Carlito syrichta | reverse complement strand
CGACTCAAAAAAAAAAAAAGAACTACTTTATGTTAGTGGTTTTTCATCTGTTATTTCTTGCTCTCTAAATTTCTTGTTGTCATCTACTTTATAGTGCAATACATTCTTGGAAGCCCCAGAATCAAATGTGGTAACTCATACAGCAGACTTAACTAGCTACAAATGATTACCAAGTCCCTAGTTACATTTTTTTCTTTCTTTTTTTTTTGAGTTGGAGTCTCACTCTGTCGCCCAGACTGGAGTGCAGTGGCCGCTCCCGGCCACCGCAGCCTTGACCTGCTAGGCTCCAGCGATCCTTCTGCCTCAGCCTTCCAAGTAGCTGGAACTACAGGCGCATGCTACCATGCCCGGCGAATTTTTGATTTATTGTAGAGATGAGGTCTCACCAAGTTGCCCAGGTGGGTCTCGAACCTGCGGGCTCAGGCAATCCACTCACCTCGGCCTCCCAAAACGCGGGATTACAGGCTGGCCCGACCCCTAGTTATAGCTTACAATCATTGGCTATTTTACTGCATTTTTCCTTATTACTTTATTTTATTTTTTTGAGCTGGAGTCTCATTCTGTTGCCCAGGCTGGAGTGCAGTGGCACACTCACGGCCACCCAGCGTTGACCTACTGGATTCAGGCAATCCTTCTGCTTCAGTCTTACAAGTAGCTGAAACTACAGGCACATGCCACCACACCCGGCTAATTTTTTTATTTATTGTAGAGATGAGGTCTTGCCATGTTGCCCCGACTAGTCTTGAACCTGCGGGGTCCCAAAGTGTTGGGATTACAGGTGTAAGCCACCATGCCCAGCTATTATTTTACTTTTAATGAGAAGAAAATAGAAAAACAGAAGTGGTGGTACTAATCATAGGGTGAAAAAGAGGTAAGTGCCTCTGACTCAATAAGGTTGAGACCAAGGTAGAAATTATTAATTGACAAAAGAGGCAAATATTTCATTTCACGTGGACACTCAATGCACATAAGCTAGTGAGCCACAGATTCCACAGTGAAGAAAAATTAACCATTACGAAATGCTGGACACAAATGGTTATACCAATAGCACTACTGAAGTAAAGACACTGCCAGCACTGAGCAGTCGCTCAAGGCTGCAACAGTACACTGTGCACAACTCAAAATGCACAGCCAAGCCTGACTCAACGTACAAAGAAAGGCAATTTGTGGCAGTCAGTGTTCTCTTGGAAAGTTTGGGCTCTATCAGCCAGTGCCTACACTTTATTTTGAAAAAGTCACGTTCACCTCAAAAGGCATAATGATATCATTAGCGCTTGAATAAAAACAGAATATGCTTGCCAGGAATTGTATTTATAGGTGGTGGAGTGTAGAAGCTGAGGCCTGCGCTGGAGGAGGGTCAAATGAATCTAGTCATTAAACCTACTTATTCCTTTTAGATTCCACTGTGCAGATTTAGGGTTTTGAGATTTCTATGGTTGATGTGTGATGGTGCTCTAAATCCAGCCAAGAACAACGAAGAGGTCACATGTAAGTCAGGGAGGGCATGCACCAGGCTCAGAAAGAGTGCTTGTCAGATGTACCAGGTTTCCAAGGTAGAGGGTGGCAGGAGAAAGACAGCTTGAGGGTCACAAGGCTGCTGCCGCTGCCACCATACAAACCCTCCAGAGAAGTTGCAGCTCCTTAAAACACACACACTAAAATGCCAACCCCAAGGATTAAGAAAAGCATGCAAAGAAATGCACTCACTTGTAGCTTCGAAAGTAAATCTTCCCGCCCAGCGCCGTGAAGTGCAGAACATACTCTAACCCAGCCAGGCGGATGTTGGACACTGTGGGGCCCCTGAAGAAATCTGAAAGCATATGAATTGTTTTTAAAAACACATACGTTTCACATTTGGTTACAAAAAAACTGTATTCTAAATGATCAATTTTGCTCTAATACTTACCTAAAAGGCAAGATAGATAGCAAAAAAATATAAAAATAAAAAAGGCCAGGCTCAGTGACTCAGCCTGTAATCCCAGCACTTTGAGAAGCCGAGGCGAGTGGATTGCATGAGCCTGCGGATTCGAGACCCGCCCAGGCAACTTGACAAGACCACATCTCTACAATAAATAAAAAAACCAGCCGGGCGTGGTAGCGCGCACCTGTAGTTCCAGCTACTTGGAAGGCTGAAGCGGAAGGATCACCGGAGCCCAGCAGGTCAAAGCTGCGGTGGCTGGGAGCATGCCACTGCACTCTAGTCTGGGCAACGGAGTGAGACTCCAACTCAAAAAAAAAAAAAAAATTCCTGAAAAATGTCTGAAGGTTTCCCCCCCCAACTACTTCATCTCATGATTTTATTTCTGTGCTCAGTTCACTGAGATGTGTAACTGGTCGGTTTTGAAGTTCTCCCTCCAAGTCAACACTTATAAATCAAGGCATAACATTTTATTCTACAAGGCAGATTAAGTGAAGATGGCAATTTCTATAAAAATGGCTATTCAAACTTTGATTATTAAATCAAATTTGTCTCCTTTTTTTAAAATGGGGAAGGCCAACAAGAAAAAAGTTCTAGCAAGAAACTTCGGTTACATGAGCAAAGGAAAACCAACTTCATCGACCATGAAAGCCAAGAAGAGCCCTGGAGATAGTGAGCAAACTTTTCCCAGTGTGGCAATGACACCACTGAGGGCACAGGAGAGAGTTTTAAATGGTGCAGATATAACTGACTGCTTGTTATTTATTTTATTATGTACCATTCTCTATTTACGATGGGATAAAAAGTTTCCTTTTAAAAGGAGCCAGGAGGAGGGGGGAAAAAAAGAGGAGCCAATTTAAAGAAAATTTCCAATTAAAAAAAAGTCTCTATTAAAAAATAATGATAACACTTTTTAAAAAGTATATGCAACTTTGATTACTTAGGAGGAACTGCCCTGAGGCAGGTGATATAGTAAACAGGAAGTCCCACACCTGCCCCAATCTGCTGCCACCTAATGTTTGTCTTCCTCTTGCCATTAGCCCCTAAGATGGAGATTCTCTCCACATGCATGGATGAATACATCTTTTGTTTGCTTTCCCTTCCTGTGGTTAAGTAAAAAAAAAAAAAAAAAAGCCACAGCACTAACGTGTGGGAAGCAGAATCAAGTGTGCACACACACTTATACACCACCTTTCCTGCTTTCCCAAACAAAAAGACCCTAGGGGCATTTTTATAGAACAGGTTTGTACTTTTCAAGGTATTTTCATCTAAACATCATAATAAAGCTCTTTCCCATGACCCTGTCAAAACCTGACTCTCCTTCAGCAGCCACATTAACAAAGCCTGCTCACTGGTATGGAATGATCGAAGTCAGAGTAGCTTTAAAGGAAAAAGGTATGTATACTCCAGTCTACTTTATTTTTTTTTTAATTTAAAATTTTTTTTTAAGTTGGCGTTTCACTCTACTGCCCAAGCTGGAGTGCAGTGGCACAATCATGGCTCACCACAGCTTCGACCTCCTGGGCTCAGGCGATCCTCTTACTTCAGACTCCCAAGAAGCTGGAAATATAGACACATGCCACCAAGCCTGCCTGATTTTTTTGTAGAAGGAAGGTCTCACTATGTTGCCTAAGCTGGTCTCAAACCCCTGGGCTCAAGCAATTGTCCTGCCTCAGTCTCCCAAAGTGTGGGGATTGCAGGTGGACACCGTGCCTGGTCTCCACCGTACTTTATAACAGTTTTTGTAATGCAAAATTTCCAGGCATCTGTGCTTTTTCCATATGCTTTTCTTAGTTGAAGTCTCACTCCGTCACCCAGGCCGGAGAGCAGTGGCACACTTGTAGCCATTGCAGCCTCGACCTGCTGGGCTCAGGTGATCCTTCTGCCCCAGCCCTCCAAGAAGCTGGAACCACAGGCATGTGCCACCATACCTGCTAATTTTTTGATTTATTGTAGAGATGAGGTCTCTCTGACCAGGCGGGTCTCGAACCCGCAGGCTCAAGCAATCCACTCACCTCAGCCTCCCAAAGGCGCGGGATTACAGGCTGAGCCACCGAGCCTGGCTCTGGCTAATTTTTTGATTGATTGTAGAGACAAGGTGTCACCATGTTGCACCCAGCTCTATACACTTTTAAGAACAAAATGAAGCAAGGCTCAGTGGCTCATGCCTGTAATCCCTGCACTTTGGGGGGCAGAGGCAAGAGGACTACCTGAACCCAGTGGTTCAGATCAGCCCGAGCAACTTAGTGAGACGTCGTCTCTGCAATAAATAAAAAAATTAGCCGGGCCTGGTGGTGTGTTCCTATAGTTCCAGCTACTTGGAAGGCTGAGGTGGAAGGATCACCCGAGCCCAGCAGGTCGACGGTGCAGTGGCCAAGTGTGTGCCACAACACTCCGGCCTGGGCGACAGAGACTCCAACACAGAAAAAAATATTGAAGAGAGAAAACTTTAAGAACAAAATAAGCATATGGAAAAGTATTCGTTAAAAAAATAAAGTCTTTCACGTTACTATTTCCTAGCACAGTGTACAGTCCAAGGAAACGTATTCTTCATCAGATCAAAATTTCCAAGACTGTGAATATAAGAGAGTTTTCCGTTTGTATCCAATAGTACTCACCAGTCATTCTTTTTAGTCCAACATTTTCCCTTAACTACCAAACTGAAATTTCACTAAAGTCTGCAAGGTGCCAAGCTAACGAAGACATACATGGTGAAAATGGGTGGGACAGGGGAATACACAACTCACTGGTCTGAGCAGCAGGACTCAGCTGCCCACAGCAAGCACGTCCAAGAGCAGGACACTCTTGGGTAGCACATGAGAGTAGAGCAGGAAAGACCCCTTCCAGTTGGGGAAGAACTTGTGGAAGTGGCATCTGTACTGTGTAAGGTTTTGACAGATGGAAATGAAAGGAGAGTAGGTCAAGGCAGGAGAGCCTTTTGGGCAACAGATATTTGCTGATTTTCTATAAGGAAACAAGATCCTGATGAGATTAACCACAAATCTATGTAATAGTTTGCAAACTGTAAGCAAAATACAGAAGGAACAAAACGGGTACCTTGCATGAAAATACAGATTAGAAAAGTCAAACTTTCCTTCTGGCCAGTCAGTAAAAAACAGAACTTCCTGAAGGAGGAAAGTCCTTGACCCACCTCCTCCCCTGCCACTCTACTGAATTTCACTTGAACACACAGACACCGAGGAGCAGCCACTTCACACCTCTCTACTCTTTGCTTCTGTCCAGATGCCTGTCAGATCTCACTCCCTCCTTCCCTCCTGCTCATACGGCATTCTGCAGTCATTCCTGCCACCTAGTGGATGCAAACATAACCAACAGGTAGGACTTACTACAAAACCACTTCAACAAAGGTAGAAAGAAGTCCTCTCTGTTAACACAAACCGTAAGTACCTGCCTCGCAGACAATAATCACATGAAGAGAACAGGGGAAAGAAGCAGGAAACCTGTGTAAGCCACAAACATCTTGCAAACTTGCAAATCTGGTTGAACTCTTGGCTGGAAAAACACCCTTGACACTTATATGTAAATACATTGAAAGAAGAAAAGATGGCTCACTGTTTTTCATGTATGAATTTAATTCATAGAAAATCAGGTAAGAGCCTATAGACAAAAACCCTACAAGGGACTGTGGGAATATGCTCATCCTGATGGCAGAAGAAAAGCCCAGGCCAGTCGGGCTCAGTGGCTCAGCCTGTAATCCCACGCCTTTGGGAGGCTGAGGTGAGTGAATTTCCTGAGCCCGCGGGTTTGAGACCCACCTGGGCAACTTGGCGAGACCTCATCTCTACAATAAATCAAAAAAAATTAAA
>NW_007247765.1:14475-47894 GCF_000164805.1 Carlito syrichta | reverse complement strand
TTTGAGTTGGAGTCTCACTCTGTTGCCCAGGCTGGAGTGCAGTGGCATGCTCACGGCCATTGCAGCCTCGACCTGGTGGGCTCAGGTGATCCTTCCACCTCAGCCTTCCAAGAAGCTGGAATTACAGGTGTGTGATACCACGCCCAGCTAATTTTTTGATTTATTGTGGCGACAAGGTCTCACCAAATTGCCCAGGCTGGTCTCGAACCCCTGGGTTCAGGCAATTCTCTCACCTCCACTTCCCAAAGTGCTGGATTACAAGCGTGAGTCACCGCAACTGGTTGCCAATTTTTCAAAAGTGGTCTAGGGCAAAATATATGGAAAATTTAAAAGTGGCAACAAAAAGCACACCCTAAGCTTGTAGGAATGGTGCGAGAAAAGCTCCAGTGGAGCAAACTATAAGTTAGTGAAGCTTGAGAAACTGCCACCGACAGGGACCCCAGGGCTGCCAATCAGGAGGTGAAGCAGATGCAAAGGTCTGCTGCTCGAGCACCAGCGGTGCTGGGAAGGGGGAACTTCACTCCTCATCCCACAGTGCTGCCTTCACCCAAGGATGTGTCTGAGCAAGAAAGAGGGAGAGGCTGCAAAGACTCAGCAAGGAGCTTTTCTTCCATTTAAGAGGCACAGAGACACACTCAGACCCTTTACCAGCTTTTTAAAAAAAGGAAGTAAATGTGGATTAAAGACTGGTAAATTCAACACTTTTCCCAGACAAAGACAATAACTCTATCTCAGACTTTAATGTGACTTCTGAACACACAGGAAAGAATGTAGCCCTCAGGTTCATTGCGTAGATCATTAGGAAACAGCATAGCTCACAAGGAGTAAGTCATCTATAAAGCAACTTCACAAGTTATCATTAGAATGAAGCACAATCTATAAAGCACCTGGTGTGCGCTTGGCATTTCACATCATGAAGATGAAGACGATGATGAGGGAAAAGGAACTGGCAGGGCACTGAGGGTTTCCTGGCAAAAAAATCTGATGTGGAACTTAAAAGAATGGTAGAAATTGGGCAAACCAGAATGATACCAGGAAAGGTAACAGGAATGTCAATAATATATTGTCACTAAACCACTCTTTTCATGGAAAAGGAGGAAACAGGAGATCAACAGGGCAAGTTATACTGATGCCATATTGCAAAGGTCTTGTATATCCAGCTAAGAAAAACTAATGACAGTTTTTGAGTAGATGATGCATGACAATGTTGAAATCTTAATTTTCCCATTTTCTAAATTTAGATTAACGAAGCCAGGAGATGGTGCATTTTATCAAGTGTAAAACAGTCACTATGTAAATAAGAGGATTACTTGAGTTACTAAAGCATCAAAAAACAATCATCAACACAATACAACGCCTTCAACTATACCAAGTTAGTTAATCAACTTCCTGCTACAGAAAGGGGAAAAAATAATGAAGACAGACTTACCAATAAGAATACTCTTTAGTCTCCTATAGTCTTCTGTCACATCGAAATCATCACCAGCAAATATCAACATGGGTTTTGTACCCTCGGGACATTTACTGTTCTATGAAACGAGAAAGAAATTGTAATAACCTAATTATCAAAGTCTACACTGCTGCCGGGCGTGGTGGCTCTTGCCTGTAACCCAGCACTTTGGGAGACCGAGGTGGGAAGATCGCTTGAGTTGAGGAGTTCAAAACCAGGTTGGGCAACACAGTGAGACCTCATCTCTCTTTAAAAAAAAAACTACCTGAGTATGGTGGAATGCACCTATAGTCCCAGCTTTTCAGAGGATGCGGCCGCAAGGATAGCCTAAGCCCAGGAGGTTGAGGCTGTGGTGAGCCATGATCGTGCCATTGCACTCCATCCTGGGTGACAGAGCCGAGACTCTGACCAAAAAAAAAAGTCTTAACTGTTTATATGCTAATTTTAAAGTAGTCAATAATTATATACAGTAATTTGTTTTCACATTTTATTAACTGTCCTAAAACTACGCCTGCAAATACTGACTTTAGACTTAAAAACTGAGGTGGGATTGTTATTATTATTATTTTTTGGAATCAGGATCTTGCTGTATAGCCCAGGCTGGACTCAAACTCCTGCATTCAAGCAATTCTCCTGCCTTAGCCTCTCAAGCAGCTGGGACCACGGGTGTGTACCACCATGTTTGGCTGATGTAGGAAAATTTTAAGTTTACAGGTTTTTATACTAAAAAACAATTTTTGGCGGGCATGGCGGCTCACACTTATAATCCCAGCACTTTGGGAGGCCAAGGTGGGAGGATTGCTTGAGTCCAGGAGTTCAAGACCAGCCTGAAGCAACATAGCAAGACCTTGTTTCTACAAAAAAAATCAAAAAATTAGCTGGGTGTGGTGGCGCATGCCTGTAGTCCCAGCTACTTGGGAGGCTGAGGTGGGAGGATTGCCTGAGCCCAGGAGGCTGGGGCTGTGGTGAGACCTAATTGTGCCACTGCACACTCCAGCCTGGGTAACAGATTAAGACTACAACTCAAAAAACAAAAAAGAGCCGGGCTCGGTGGCTCAGCCTGTAATCCCGCGCCTTTGGGAGGCTGAGGTGAGTGGATTGCCTGAGCCTGTGGGTTCGAGACCCGCCTGGGCAGCGAGACCTCATCTCTACAATAAATCAAAAAATCAGCTGGGCGTGGTAGTGCATGCCTGTAATTCCGGCTACTCGGAAGGCTGAGGCGGAAGGATCGCCGGAGCCCAGCAGGTCGAGGCTGCGGTGGCCGGGAGCAGCCACTGCACTCCAGTCTGGGCGACAGAGTGAGACTCCAACTCAAAAAAAAAACAAAAAACAAAAAAAAAATAAAAAAGGCACAGAGGACCCTTAAATGCTGATTACTAAGTGAGAGAAGTCAACCTGAGAAGGCTATATACTCTATGACTCCAACTGTATGACACCCTGGAAAAGGTAAAACTACAGAGTCAGCGTTGTCAAGGGTTAGGAGCCAGGGAGGGAAGGACGGCAGAGCATGGGATTCTGGGTAGCCACCGGCCTCGAGGGAGCCACAATGGTAACACATGCTTTCAGGCATCTGTCCAAATCCACAGAACACACAATCAAGAGTGAGCCCTAAAGTGACCATAGACTCCAGGAATCTAAAGCTGCTCATAAAAAGAAAGTTTATTAAAAAGTAATTAATTGATTAAAGGTAAAGTAAAATTCCACGTTTGTCTTAGAGCATTTCAAAATCTACAGACCCTGTCAGGACTCTTCACCACAAGGTGTCACCAGAGGTCGAGAGTAGCATCACAAAACACTTCATTTTTATGACCAGTGTCTTTTTTTTCTTTTTAAAGATCTGAAAATATAGTTTATTTAGAAAGCAGAGGAGAGAGAGACAGGAGATTCACTTCTCCAAGGTGGGAGAGGTAGCCACAGCCCTAAGAGCACATGGCCACACCAGAGTTTAGTAAAGCAAGGGCCACAACCAGTGTCTTACCTTAATGTCTTTCAGAGAAACAAACTTCTCGATGCCTAATTCAATCATGTCCAGCACATGGTAGTCATACAAACGACCTGGAAGGAAAAGGTGCTTCTGAGCCTGTGTATTCCCCAACAGCCACCTTCCAGGTACCACTTGTCCGTATGTTCATGATGCCCTAATATCTGCCACTTTCCTTCTCCCTGTACCCCCACACAGGCCCGTCTCTCTTACATTCTCAGCTCTACTTAAAATAGACTGTTAGGATATCAAACGAAGAAAGGACCTTAGATAGCATCTAGCTCAACTCCTCTATTCTGTTAAATTAAGTTTAGCCCCAAGCTGCCGCTTACTTATTTGGGCTTAGCCTAAAGGTTTCTCCATAATCTTTCACAAAATGAACTGTAACCCGGCAGGATGTGTGTGTGAACAGACTAACCTACTCTTGTGCCAATTACCAAGTTCTGGTCAACTATTCAGAATGGATTCCTATAAGGGAAATGCAGAGCTATAACCAACCCAGCAGTTTCTGACCCTCGCTTCCGTTTCCTTCTCCTCTCTCCCCACACATCTACCTCGCACTGTGCTGGCGTCTCTCTGGCCCTCATCTGGTTCGGAAGGCTGCCCCACTAGCCAGTCATTCTTGGCTCCATTAAACTCTAGTAAAGTTCATTTGCCTTAGTTTTTCTTCTTTTAACAATTTTATGGAAGAATAACTGAAGACCCACAGAGAGTGAAGGCTGGCCTGCGTCAGAGGACATGCCAGATGAAATCTCAGCATACCCAGAAACGCTTTGTCTCAACAGACACTAAATACTTTAGGGTTACTTTATGTAGGTGATTCACTACCCTGTGTTGTTCTAGCTCTAACACTGATTTAGTAGATATATATATTAGAAAAACATCTACAACTGGAAGTAAGAGCTTTTTTCCCACTCCAGTGACCCTATGACACAAGGGAGCTCAGAGACACTCACGGCAAGTATAAGGCGGTCGTGGGGGTTGCAGAGCCCAGGGAGCCACACTCTTATACCAGACCTACTCCCAGCAGAGAGGACAGTGGTTTCTAGGAAAGGAAATGTGATAACCGACACCCTCTCATACTCCTTCATACTCATGTCACCTCCCCTTATGAATGGGGCAATACTCACATGCCCCATTCTTTACCTGGAGACCAGTAGGTAAAAAATGATTTTATTCAATGTCTTAAGGTTAAAAAAACAAAACCCACCCAACTAGTTTAGAGCTTACTGGTCACTCCTGATTCCTCAGTACCATCAGTTAATCTGAGTCACAGAGCTGACTCCATAAATAAAAACATTTTAAAAAGTAAATTATGCTTACCTATGACAAGGTTATTTGGCCGCTTCTTATTATGGGAGCCAAACAGGAATAATGAGCAATCTGACTTCTTTGAAAAGAATTCCTAAAAACCAAAGAATCCCATTTAGTAAATGTGTAAATGTCAGAACCTCAAAAATACTAACTTTGAACTTGAAAATAAGTATCAGTTTTCTCCAGAAAGTTAATGGAGATTTAAAGAAGTAGGAAAACACAGAGGAAAAGTACTTTATTTCCAGTATTTTACTAAAATTACATGAAAACTATGAGGCTAATAAGTAAAATGAAGCCAGGCGTGGTGCCTCAACCTGTAATCCCAGCACTTTGGGAGGCCGAGGCAAGAGGATTCCCTGAGCCTGGGAGTTCAAGACTGGCCTGGGCAACTTGGTGAAACCTCATCTCTACAATAACATTTTTAAAACTAGCTGGACATGGTGGCGTGCATCTGTAGTTAGAGCTACATGGAAGGCTAAGGTGGAAGGATCACCTTAGCCCAATGGATCAAGGCTACGGTGGTTGTAGAGACGAGGCTGGTCTCAAATCCGCAGACTCAGGCAATCCATTCGCCTCAGCCTCCCAAAGCGCTGGGATTACAGGCTGAACCACTGAGCCCATCTGGGCAGCATAATTCTGCCAAGCTCTGTACTAAAGCACCACGGTATCCTTGCTAAGATGGTGGTGAAAGGACTGTGGCAGGCAGGAGGAAGGACTCAACCACCTTTCCAGCACAATCAGGCTTCCCACAGTTGTCTAGAGCTCTGTTATCACCAAAGAAATACATCCTGTTTCTGGAGGTGTGGGAAATTACAAAGAGGGAATGTCCTAACATCAAGTGTAAGAAAAGCTATTATATCAACACTGGGGTGAAAAAGTTCAGAGTGCCTAGATTTCACAATGTAACACTACAACTAAGTGGTCAACCAACTAAAAGCACAATGGTGCCACAAAACAACCCCAGCCCTTACCTAAGTAATGTAAGAAAGAGAGGTAGGCCAGGCATAGTGGCTCACACCTGCAATCCTAGCACTTTGGGAGGCAGAGGTGAGAGGATTATCTGAGCTTAGGGTTTCAAGACCAGCCTGAGCAACATGGTGACACCTCATCTCTACAATAAATCAAAAAATTAGCTAGGCGTGGTGGCATATGCCTGTGGTTCCAGCCATTTGGGAGGCTCAGGCGGAAGGATCACCTGAGCCCAGCAGGTCAAGGCTTTGGTGGCAGTGAGCGTGCCACTGCACTACAGCCTAGGTAACAGAGTGAGTCTCTGACTCAAAAAAAAAAAAAAGAAAAGAAAGAGACGTAATTCTGAGATAAACATTATATTCTTAATTTTACAATTTCTTCAACAAATGACTGTGAGAAATGAGATGTAAAGTAATCCAGAAAAAACTGAACATAACTTATTTTGTCAATTTTTCTTAATTAATTTTCACTATAGTTGATTAAGATATTCAATTTTATAGTATTCTAATTAACTATTGCAATTCTAAATGCAGTGCCTTAGACCGCTCGGCCACACTACCACAGACAATTGTTGCAATTCTATTCCAAAGTTCTTTCTTTTAAATTCACTAACTAAAAGGAAAAATAAATGAGTTCCTATCAAGAGAACATAATCATACTGTTAGTTTTTTTTTTTTTTTTGAGTTGGGGTCTCACTCTGTCACCCAGGCTGGAATGCAATGGCATGTTCACAGCCACCGTAGTCTCGACCTATTTGGCTCAGGTGATCATTCTGCCTCAGTCTTCCAAGTAGCTGGAATCACAGGCATGTGCCACCAAGCCCAGCTAATTTTTTTTTATTTATTGTAGAGATGAGGTATTGCCATGTTGCTCAGGCTTGTCTCAAACCCCTGAGCTCAGGCAATCCTCTCACCTCGGACTCCCAAAGTGCTAGGATTACAGGTTTGAACCACCATACCTGGCACAGTTTTTTATAGGCAATTAAAATAGTTTAAATTACTTTTCTCTTAAGATTTTCAAGAAACCAACATCATCACACACTCAAAGTCCATTTATCATTCACCATTTACTATAAACCATTTTCTTCTAATTTTACTAGTCCTTTTTTTTATTGAGCTTTGGTTGACAATACACTCAAACAAGAATATGACTAACTCTGACAAAACTGACAACTGTTAGCAACGATTCAAGTAGTGTTCCTTGTTCTAAAAATACCCAAGCCAGGCATGGTGGCTCACACCTGTAATCCCAGCTACTTGGGAGGCTGAGGCTGGAGGACTGCTTGAGCCCAGGAGCATAAGATCAGTCTGAGCAACACAGCAAAACCCCATCTTTAAAAAAAAAAACCAAAAAACGGTAAAAATATCCAAAGGAAGAGGTCATATTTTTAAAATTATTATTATTATTTTGGTTTCCACATACAGCATTGATATAAGTCAGATTTTTAAAACTCAGGCTTGCTTGTATAAAAATACATCTAGGCCAGGCTCGGTGGCTCAGCCTGTAATCCCAGCACTTTGGGAGCCCGAGGCGAGTGGATTGCCTGAACCTGCGGGTTCGAGACCAGCCTGGGCAACTTGGTAAAACCTCGTCTCTACAATAAAGCAAAAATTAGTCAGGCGTAATAGTGCGTGCTTATAGTTCCGGCTACTTGGAAGGCTGAGGCAAGAAGGATTGCTGGAGCCCAGAAGGTCAACGCTGGGGTAGCTGTGAGTGTGCCATTGTACTCCAGCCTGGGCGACAGTGTGAGACTCCAACTCAAAAATAAAAAAATAAAAATAAAAAATCTGTATGGTTGGCACAGTGGCTTAAGCCTGTAATCTAAACACTTTGGGAGGTCTAGGTGGGAGGATTCCCTGAGGCCATGAGTTCAAGATCAGCCTAGGCAACACAGCGAGACCTCGTCTCTACAAAAATTTTTTTAAAAACTAGCCAGGCACGGTGGGTGGCACATGCCTGCAGTCTTAGCTACCTGGGAGGCTGAGGCACAAGGATTACTTTTAACCAGGAATTCAAGGTTGCAGTTAAGTCATGATCATGCCACTGCACACCAGCCTGGGTGACAGAGCAACATCCTGTCTCTCAAAAACAAGCAAACAAAAACTATAACAAGCTTCCTTTTGAAAATTCACTAATTATGCACTTTAAATGTAATTCAACTTCTAAAAATTCTATCAATATATTTGCAAGCAATGAATAATATATTTGCTAGCCATAGTGAAATGTAGGACCTATAAGTACATTTTTGAAAGCATAAAGGTCTTATTTCCTCTCCATTTTTTCATTGAAATTCCCTCATATAGGATGATTTCTCATCAAAATAATTACAAATTAGAAGTACAACATGAATTAGTCTGAATAATCACTTGTATGCTCTCTTAAATCAGAAAGTCTTGAACTTACCAGTGATGTCTGATCCTCAAATGGTCTAGTAATATTTTTCCTAAGAATATTTGTAAAAAGGCAAGAACAATTTTAATAAGCTGTATAAATACAATTAATAATGAAAATATATTTATAGTCAGACTAAAAAAAAAATCCAGAAGGGTATTCATTCATTCAGGTATTTATTCAGGGCCAAGTGTATGCCAAGCACCATTCTAGGAGATAGGGATACTATGTAGACATATACAATATTTTTTTGGCTTAACTGTTTATTTTTTTTTTTTTTTGGAGCTAGGGTCTCACTCTACAGCCCAGGGTGGAATGCAGTGGTGTGATCATAGCTCACTGCATACTCAAACTCGGTTCAAGTGATCCTCCTGCCTCAGCCTCCCAAGGTGCTGTAATTATAGGCATGAGCCACTGCGCCAGCCCTGAGGAGCTAGGGATACTCTAACACTACATCAAACCATATGCTTGCTTTCGTGGAGCTTATGATCAAGTGGAAAAATAGTTAGCCCTGGGCACCCACGGGTTCCACATCGATGTATTCAACCAATTGCAGATCGAAAGTATTTGAAAAATAAAAATACAAAAAAATACAGTATAACAATCTACATAGCAAGTATGCTATATTAGGTATTATAAATTATTCAGAGATGATTCAAAGCATACAGGACTTTTCTGGGGAGCAGTCTTTTAAAAAGAAAGTATAAAGGTAGATAGAAGCTGGGCATGGTAGCTAACACCTGTAATCCCAGCACTTCAGGAGGCTGAGGCAGGAGGATTGCTTGAGGCGAAGTTCAAGAATAGCCTGGGCAATATAGCAAGACCCTGTTTCTATTTATGTATTTTAAAAAGGATATGAGGAGGTTGTATGCATTTTATTTTATTTACACCATTTTATTTATTTTTTATTGGTTTAAATTACAGAACTTAATACACCAACTAATATAAGGGCCTTGTGCATCCTTGGATTTTGATATCTGAGGGGTTTCCAGGAACCTATGCTCCACGGATATTTACTGAAAAAAGCATATCATTTTTGTGGAGTTCTTTTGTTTTTGTTTTTGTTTGTTTGTTTGTTTGTTTTGAGTTGGAGTCTCACTGTCGCCCAAACTGGAATGCAGTGGCAGCTCCCGGCCACCGCAGCCTCGACCTGCTGGGCTCTGGTGATCCTTTCGCCTCAGCCTTCCAAGTAGCTGGAACTACAGGCGCACGCTACTATGCCCGGCTAACTTTTTTGATTTATTGTAGAGATGAGGTCTCACCTGCCCAGATGGGTCTCGAACCCGCGGGCTCAGGCAATCCACTCACCTCAGCCTCCCAAAGGCGCGGGATTACAGACTGAGCCACCAAGCCCGGCTGTGGGGTTCTTAACAAACATGCATAACCTCAATATATTCATGAAAAACAAACCCAAACAGAGGGATCATTTACGAATAATTGACAAGTACTCATCAAAAGTTTCAAGGGGCAGGGCACGATGGCTCACACCTATAATCATAGCACTTTGAGAGGCTAAGATGGGAGAACTATTTAAGCCTAGGAGTTCAAGATTGGCCTAGGCAGCATAGCATAATCTTGTCTCTACAAAAAAAAATTTTAAAAATTAGCCAGGCATGGGGGTGCCAGGTACAGTGTGCCACACATGTAACCCTGGCACACTGGGAGGTTGAAGTGGAAAGTTTGCTTGAGCCCAGGAGTTTTAGACTGTGGTAAACCGTGATTGTGCCACCGCACTCCAGCTTGGGCAGCAGACTGAGACCCTGACTCAAAATAATGATAATAACAAAAACAACAGTCAGGTGCAGTGGACCATGCCTGTAATCTCAGCACTTTGGGAGGCAGAGGTGAGAAGACTGAGCGCAGGGGTTCAAGTCCAGCTTGAAGACAATAACTCAAAAAAAAAAAAAATTAGCCAGGTGTGGTGGCGTACACCTGTGGTTCCATCTACTGGGAAGGCTGAGGTGGAAGGATCACCTGAGCCCAGCAGGTCGAGGCTGCAGTGGGCGTGAGAGTGCCACTGCACTCCAGCCTGGGCAACAGAGTGAGACTCCCACTTAAAAAAAAAAAAAAGATAATAATAATAATAAAAAAAGGCTCACGCCTGTAATTCTAGCACTTTGGGAAGTTAAGGCGGGAGGATCACTTAAGCCCAGGAGTTCGAGACTAGCCTGGGCAACATAGCAAGACCTCATCTCTACAAAATATTAAAAAATTAGCCTGAGGCCAGGCGCAGTGGCTCATGCCTATAATACCAGCACTTTGCAAAGCTGAGGTAAGAGGACTGCCTGAGCCCATGGGCAACTTGGTAAGACCTCATCTCTACAATAAATCAAACAATTAGCAAGGCATGGTGGCACACATCTGTAGTTCCAGCTACTTGGAAGGCTGAGGCGGAAGAATCGCCAGAGCCCAACAAGGTCGAGGCTGTGGTGGCCATGAGCATGCCACTGCACTCCAGTCTGGGTGACAGAGTGAGACTCCAACTCAAAAAAAAAAAAATTAGGCCAGGTTCGATGGCTTAGCCTGTAATCCCAGAATTTCGGGGGCCGAGGCAAGTGGAGTACCTGAGCCCATGGGTTCGAGACCAGCTCAGGAAACTGGACGAGACCTCATCTCTACAATAAGTCAAAAATTAGCTGGGTGTGGTAGTGCGTGCCTGCATTTCTAGCTACCTGGAAAGCTGAGGCAGAAGGATCGCTGGAGCCCAGAAAGCTGATGCTGGGATGGCCATGAGTGCACCACTGCACTCCAGCCTGGGCGACGAAGTGAGACTCCAACTAAAAAAAAAATAGCCTGACATGGTGGCGCACTCCTGTAGTCTCAGCTACTCAGAAAGCTTAGCAAGGATCACCTGAGCTCAGGAGATCAAGGCTGCAGTGAGCCTTGATTGTGCCACTACACTCCATCATGGGGGAGAGTAAGACTCCAACTCAAAAAAAAAAAAAAAAGTTTCAAGGTCATCAAAGACAAAGGAAGACAGACCAAGGAACTGTCTACAAACTGGAGAAGACTAAGGAGACACAAAAACTAAAGGTAACACATGATCCTGGAAGAGAAAAAGGATACCGGTAGAAAAACTTGTGCCGGCTAGGCGCAGTGGCTCATACCTGTAATCCTAGCACTTTGGGAGGCCGAGGCAGGAGGACTGCTTGAGCCCAGGAGTTTGAGCCCAGGAGTGCCTCGGTCACATAGTAAAATCTTGTCTCTAAAAAAAAAGCAAAAAAATTAGCCAGGCGTGGTGGTATATGCCTGGAGTCCTGGCTACTTGGGAGACTGAGGTGGAAGGATAACCTGAGCCTAGGAGGTCAAGGCTACAGTGAGCCATGATCATGCCACTGCACTCCAGTGCATACATCAGAGTGAGACCTCAACTCAAAAATAAGAAAAAAAAAAGAAAAACTAGTGCCAACCAAATAGGTCTGTAATGTAGTTCATTCTCATAGCAGTGTTGATTTCTTAGTTTTGATAAGTGCTCTATAGTTATACAAGAAGTAACATCAGGGAAAGCTGGGAATACTATTACTTTTGTAGCTTTTCTGTACATCTATAATTATTTCAAAATAAAATGTATATTCTGTTGTTACAACTATGCAAGAACATTCAACACAAATGAAAAACAGACCAGAAAGAAACAAATCATAAGATCAATAGTCATGTACAAAATGGAACAAAATAATTTAAAATAAAGTAACAGATATCACAACTTACTTTTTATACAGAACGCCATGTGGTTTTTTCAGTGCATACTGTAAAAGAGAATTTATAGCTTTCAAAACAAAACATTCTGAAAAGCAAAGACAAAAATAAAGCACTGTAGCAGTCATTCTACAGAATTACTCTGGGCCTTCAACCTGTTCTCATGTCTTCTGCTTTGTTCCCTTGTGATCACTTTCAATAACTTGTAACATAAGTTTAACCCTTTGCACTCGGAGACATCTCGTATATCACCTACCAGCAACTCGACTGTACTGTGAAAAACGAATCACTGCATATTAAGTAGTATAATGTTGGAACCAATTATTTTATTGTAATGATATCTGGCTTATAATGGAATTTTGGACATTGAGAAACTTATTTGTGACAAGAAAAATCCAAATTTTATATATTTTTCTTTTTTTTTTTTGAGTTGGAGTCTCACTCTGTCACCCAGACTGGAGTGCAGGGGCCGCTCCAGGCCACCACAGCCTTGACCTGCTGGGCTCCGGTGATCCTTCCACCTCAGCCTTCCAAGTAGCTGGAACTATAGGCGCGCACTACCATGCCTAGCTAATTTTTTGATTTATTGTAGAGATGAGGTCTCGCCAAGTTGCCCAGGCGGGTCTCAAACCCGCAGGCTCAGGCAATCCACTCACCTCGGCCTCCCAAAGCGTGGGATTACAGGCTGAGACACCGAGTCCGGCAATATTTTTCTAACATGTGGTAACGATCTGCCTTCAACTTCAAAAGTCTCATTCTTTCAAGTCTATAGGAACTCGCTATCTGTCTTTTCAAGTTATACCATATATAAAAAGGGTTTACCCACTGCCATCTCATACGAACGCTCTTTATTATTACCTTCTGTTACGAAGAAGTGTTGACACCACTGTGAAAGCACTTCACACAATCTCTTTCTATGTAATGCCAGCTAATTTTTTTTTACGTATATCTCCAGATATATTCTATGTCTCTATCTGCTTTTTCATGCAATTTGAATGGAAAACTTCAAGAAAACTCACATTTTTGAAAAATTTGTGCTGGCATAAGTTTGTTCTGTATAATCACCAGCAGTCTCTTTGTTTCCCAAGAGGGGACATCCGAGTAGTTTGCTAGATTCACAATGACTCCTCAGAGGGTACATCCTCCAAATACAAAGGGTTAAACATTTACTGAGCACCTACTATGTCCAGACACTGGGCTGGACACCAGGCTATAGAGGAAGGGAAAAAACACAAGAGCATTTACCCTTATTACTTAAATTACATGTCCCAGTCGGAACATACCTCCTTTCTCTCCAAACCTGCTCCACCTGACCCATTTTCTATTGGGCATCGCTGCCCAGGAGGCACTCGGGCTGGAACTTGGGAAGTTGGACTTCTCACCAGTTCCCCAACTCTTCCGCCCTCAACCTTGGCTCTTTCCAATCAGCTCTCATTTTCACTGCCACCACCAGACTCTCGATGCCCTTTAACTCGATGGTGGCAATGGCTGACCTCATTTCCTATCTTTGCTCTACTCTCTCTAATTAACCCTATCAAAGACTGATCATGTTGCTGAGTATCTTCCCACGACACAGAACACTTTCAGAACAAAACCCTAAGCTCCACATGACCACACGACCCACGCCTCTTCCTCCAGCCTCACCGAGACCCCCATTCCCAATGGCTTGCAGTCCTCCAGATGCTCCTTCATATTCTCTTGTGCAGAAGCTTCTTTCTCAGCCTTAGAAGCTCTTCCCTTCCTCTCCCCCTTCCTGCTCCAACCTCCTTCTCCAAAATGAAGCTGAAGTGTTACCTCTCAGGGAGCCCAGGGATCTGTGCAGATCCTCTTATGTGATTTTTCTTTTTTTCTGGAGTCAGAGTCTCACTCTGTCACCCAGGCTAGAGGGCAGTGTAACAAGCACAACTCGCAGCAACCTCAACTTTCTGGGCTCAGGTGATTCCTCTACCTCAGCCTCCTGAGTAGCTGAGAGCATAGGTGCCCAGCTAATATTCTGATTTTGTAGAGATGAGGTCTTGCTATGTTGCCCAGACTGGTCTGGAACTCCTGGTTCAAGCAATCCTCTCGTCTTGGCCTCCCAAAGCACTGGGATGACAGGCATGAGCCACCATGCCTGGCCTCTTATGTGATTTTTAACTGTTTTCTATTGTACCCTTGCCATCCATCAGCATGGCACAACACTGTCATTTTGTCAACGTCCATCTTGCTAAGCTCACAGAAGGGAGGAACTGTGTCTTATCTAATAATCCCTAGCGCTTAACACAGTAACTGGTGTTGCTGAATGAACAAACCATACATACAGTAGCATGCAGTAATTCACAGTACATATAGATTTCACTTTACAAGTTAGATCTTTTCCTGAAAAGTGAGTAAACCAAACTCGAGTTATTGATACAGTTTAAATTTACTAAAGGAAGCCGGGCTCAGTGGTTCAGCCTATAATCCTAGCACTTTGGGAGGTCGAGGCGAGTGGATTGCCTGAGCCCACGGGTTCGAGACCCACCTGGGCAACTTGGCGAGACCTCGTCTCTACAATAAATCAAAAATTAGCCAGGCATGGTAGCGTGCGCCTGTAGTTCCCGCTACTTGGAAGGCTGAGGCGGAAGGATCGCCGGAGCCCAGCAAGTTGAGGCTACGGTGGCCGTGAGTGTGCCACTGCACTCCAGTCTGGGCCACGGCCACTGCACTCCAGTCTGGGCGACAGAGTGAGACTCCAACTAAAAAAAAAAAAAAAATTACTAAAGGACCTTGTTGCTTCAAGGAAAACCAGTAGCCAGCGCCATGGCAGGTAAACAGCCCCAACTTGGGCACTTCTCCAATGCTCATAGCTCTTCCGGCGAGGAGGATTTCCATTTCCCAGCAGCCCACCCCAGCATGCTGGAGAACTCTCAAATGACTCCAAGAATAAGCACACATACATACCATGTCCTTGAGTACTTCTGTCACCGTTGCATTTGCATTTCCCCCTTTAATCAGCATGGCATTTTTAGTGTTTTCACTGAGCTTCGGTTCTCTCTTCTCAAGGAATCGCTTGGCTCTTTTTGTTTTGGGCTTTCTATTCAGAAAAGCACAATTTGTAGCAATTTAAACTTCTTCCTTATATTACAAAATCATGACTTGACTAATATGCAAATTCTTTAAAAACCAGCAGAGACACTACATGAACATATTTGTTAGTTAAGACTCCACCATCAAACAAAATCTCTTTTTAGGGAGATATTAGTAAAGACACTTTCATTATTCCTGTTAAAAGAGGTGTTTGATTAGCTTTCAGTTTTTTTTGTTTTTTTGGAGTCTCACTCTGTCACCCAGACTGGAGTGCAGTGATATGCTCCCGGCCATCACAGCGTCAACTCGCTGGGCTCCAGCGATCCTTCCACCTCAGTCTTCCAAGTAGCCAGAATAACAGGCGCACACTACCATGCCAGGCTAATTTTTTGATTTATCATAGAGATGAGATCTTGCCAAGTTGTGCAGGCTGTTCTTGAACATGTGGGTCGGGCAATCCCCTCACTTTGGCCTCCCAAAGTGCTGGAATTACAGGCTTGAGCCACCACGCCCAACCAGTTTTCAGTTTTTAAAAGAAGATTTGGCCAGGTTCGGTGGCTCAACCTGTAATCCCAGCACTTTGGGAGGTCAAGGCAAGTGGAATGCCGTAGCCCGCCGGTTCGAGACCCACTTGGGCAACTTGGTGAGACCTCATCTCTACAATAAATCAAAACTTAGCTGGGTGTGGTAGTGCACACGTGTAGTTCTGGCTACTTGGAAGGCTGAGGCGGAAGGATCACTGGAGGCCAGCAAGTTAAGGCTGAGGTGGCCGGGAGCAGCCATTGCACTCCAGTCTGGGCGACAGAGTGAGACTCCAACAAATAAATAAATAAATATTTCATTTTGATACTTCTAGCATTCTTTGTTTCCCCCAAATTTTTAAAATTAAAACATAAGGAACTCATGTAAACACTGCTGCAATTTTTACTCCATAACATTTTCTTCAAATTTAAAGTAGTCAACCTGTACCCTGTGCCCTAATACAAAGATTTACGTAGCTGCTGATCAACCTGTGGACATTTGTTAGACACAGGGAGACTAATTACTGCTTATCTTTCTTTTAGGTTCAGGCCCACAAGGCCTGCGAGCAAGCATATTTGGTCTCACTCCAACACCACTGCTGAGAAAGTCAACACGATTGCCACCAAGGGGAATAATAATGGTTTCTGCTTTTTTTTTTTTTTGAGAAAGAGGATTTATTGAGAGGACAGAAAAGCTTCCACAATGGGAGGGGACTCAATTTCTGCTTTTATAGAGTCACTCTATTAAGGCTTAGTCATCACTACAACCCTATGAGACAGGTACAACTATTATCATCTCTCTACAGATGGGGAAACTGGGGACAAAGGTCACATGGCTAGTGAGGAGGCCAAACTTTAAAATGATCTAGACTTAAAAATTCATCTAGAAAGGCTGGGCACAGTGGTTCACGTCTATAATCCCATCTCTTTGGGAGGCCAAGGTGAGAGGACTGCCTGAGCCCATGGGCTCAAGACCAGCCTGAACAACTTGGTGAGATCTCATCTCTACAATAATTCAAAGAATCAGCCAGGCATGATGGCACATGCCTGTAGTTCCAGCTACTTGGAAGGCTGAAATGGAAGGATTGCCTGAGCCCAGCAGGCCAAGGCTGCAATGAGTGTGCATCGTCCTCCAGCTTGGGTGACACAGTGAGACTCTAACTCAAAACAAAAACAAACAAACAAACAAACAAAAACTCATCTAGACCAAGCGCCCTGTAAAATATGAAGGGAAAACAAGTTCACTCTTCCGACTGTATGATGTGACAGGAATAGCCATGTTATTACACATTTCTGTTCAGAAAAAGGGCTTCACCTCTGCTTTCTCTAAAATGAACATCTTGCTTTTGAACAGTTCTCTGCCATCTACTGAAAGAATTCCTCTCCTCTTAGATAATTATGACCCTCCTGCTTTCTGGCCCTGTGGACACTTCAGGAAGGAAAAGAAAAACAGAATATACACACACTTTAGTTTCTCTTGTTTTGTTTTTGTTTTTTTTTTGAGTTGGAGTCTCACTCCGTCACCCAGGCTGGAGTGCAGTGGCATGCTGACGGCCACCCCAGCATCAACCTGCTGGGCTCCAGTGATCCTTCTGCCTCAGTCTTCCAAATAGCTGGAACTCATGCAGATTTTTTAATTACTCCTCCAGCTTTGTCATATACAAAGCTTCTAATCATTTATTGGTTGACAAAGATATACATTATTAAATCAAGTCAAGAGATATGTATTGTGTGTACATGGCCATAACTATGTGCTCTACAGTTCATGGGCTTCATTAATTTTCATTAACCAACAATAAGTGCAAATAGCAACCTCAGTGTTTTACTAGCTGCTTGGTCCTCAGTTAGACAGTAAACTTGCCTTATTCTTCTTCGTTGTCCTAATACCTATTTTCAGGTACACAAAAATCTCTAAATTAATGGGAAAAAAAATCTCTCATTTTGTATACACACTAACCTAAATAAATAGCAAGAAAATCACAGCAAATAATGGCAGAACTATTTTAGCTCAATAAATACTTCTGAGAGGCCGGGGCAGTGATTCAAGCCTATAATTCCAGCACTTTGGGAGACCAAGGTAAGAGGATTGCCTGAGCCCACGGGTTTGAGACCAGCATGGGCAACATGGTGAGACCTCGTCTCTACAAAAAATGAAAAAATTAGCCGGGCATGGTAGTGTATGCCTGTAGTCAGAGCTACTTGGAAGGCTGAGGTGGAAGGATCACCAGAGCCCAGCAGGTCAACGCTGGGGTGGCTGTGAGCATGCCACTGCACTCCAGCCTGGGCGACAGAGTGAGACTCTAACTCAAAAAATAATAATAATAATAATACTTTTGAGGCCGGGCACGGTGGCTCATCCCTGTAAACCCAGCACTTTGGGAGGCGGAGGCAAAAGGATTGTCTGACCTCAGGGGTTCGTGATCAGCCTGAGCAACATGGCGAGACCTTGTCTCTGCAATAAATCAAAAAATTATCTGGGCATGGTGGCATGCGCCTGTAGTTCCAGCTACTTGGAAGGTTAAGGCAGAAGGATCACCTGAGCCTAGCAGGTCGAGGCTGCGGTGGCTGTGAGAGTGTCACTGCAGTCCAGCCTGGGCAACAGAGTGAGGCGCTGACTCAAAAAGAAAAGAAATACTTTTGAATTAAATTTAAGACAGACATCACTTAGGGATAATTCAGAGATGTATACGAAGTTGAAAAGAAAAGAGAAAGTCAATGAACATCTCTACACGCTGCAGCAAAAGCTTTACTCATATCTTCAAAATGGACCCTTTCAGCTCTAAAAAAGCGTGACGATAGCTGAGAGACTGGGAGGCTGAGACGAGGGTCACCTGAGAGGCAGGAAAGCTAAGATGAGGGTCAACTGACATGCGGGGAGACTGAGATGAGGGTCACCTGAAAGGCAGGGAGGCTGACATGAAGGTCACCTGAGAGTCAGGGAGGCTGGAAGACCCAGAATCACGACGCTTTCAGTGGTCGAGCCTGCTGTCCCTGAACCCGTCAGACTCCGAGGCCCGCCTTCGCCGGGAGCTTTCCAACAGGCTAGGACGACCGCGGGCCCCTCCGCCCGCAGCGCCCATTCGCCAGCTCCCGCCCTCCGCCTCCGGCAGGCAGCCCAAGCCCAGGAGGAGCCGGGCCGGAGGATACGCAGGTGTAAGGAGGAAGAGGTAAACCAAGCAGGGAGATTCCGAGGCGGCATCATTTCTAGACCCCGCGTACTTACACAACTCGATCCAAAGCGTCCATCGCCACCGCAATCAGCAACCTAACCCGGGAGCAAGCACGCCCAGTCAGCTCTTAGGGGATGCAGGCTCGTGCACGGAAACAGACGGAACCGGAACAAGCGGAACCGGAAGTACGCGCGACACCACTTCCAGGGACGGCCCTGCGCGCGCCCGGAGCGCTGGCGGCCATCTTGGGTAGAGCCGCGTCCAGTTGCCTTGGTTACGAAATTGGCGTCGGCTCTTTCCCGGAAGTGCAGGTGCGAGGCCACGCCTTGAGAAACGTAGGCGCTCGCCGCTGGCTGTCAACTTGGAGTAGGGTGCTCTGGGGCCTAGGTCTTCGCACCTTAGGTACTCGCGTAGTCACTAAAAATATCGGTGTGAAAGGCCAGCAATATATAAAAGATGTGCAGAAAACAATATTGCTGGCCGCGACTCCCTCAATAAAATTGCTGTATAATTCACATACCATAAAATGTGCCCCTGTAATTATCTAGTTCAGGCCGGACGCGGTGAGTCATGCCAGTAATCCCAGCACTTGGGGAGGCCAAGACGGGAGGATCGCTTGAACCCATAGCAAAGTTCACCTCTATTTATATTTTTAAATAATAAGATGTTTTATGTTCCAGGAATTTGCCTATCATGAACATGCGTGAATTCATACGATGTGTGGCCTTTTGTGTCTGACTTCTTTCACTTACTGTGTTTTTGAGGTTCATACATATTGTATCACAGATCAGTACTTTCATTTTTTAGGGCTGAATAATATCCCATTCTAAGGACATACCACATTTTCTTTAGGGATGAGGTCCTGCTATGTTGCCCAGGATGTTCTTGAACTCCAGAACTCAAGTGATCCTCCCCCCTCAAACTCCCAGAGTGTGAGTGAGTGCTGGGGTAACAGATGTGAGCCCGACTTACCACATTTTTTTTTTTTTTGTTAATAGAGACAAGGTCTCGCTATGTTGCCCCAGGCTAGTTTCAAGCCAAGATTACAGGCACAAGCCACCATGCCCAGCCCCACATTTTCTTTATCCGTTCATCCATTTATGTATATTTGGGCTGTTTTTGTTTTGTTTTGTTTTTACTATTATAGGTTTGTGCTGCTTTGAAAATCGTGTACAAAGTTTTGTTTGGACATGCATTTTCAGTTCTCTAGGGAAAAGGTGAGTCATATGCTTTTTTTTTTGTCAGTCTTACTGTTTTTAGTAAGAGTGCTGTGGCACGTTCACGGCCACCAAAGGTTGATGCTGTCGTGTGGTGATCCTTCTGCCTCAGCCTTCCAAGTAGCTGGAACTACAAGCATGCGCCACCACACCCAGTTAATTTTTTGATTTATTGTAGACACAGAGTCTCACTAAGTAGCCCAGGCAGGTGTCGAACCCCTGGGCAATCAGACAATCCTCTTGCCTCTGCCTCCCTAAATGCTGGGATTACAGGCGTGAGTCACTGTGCTTGTCTATAGAATCTTTTAACATCACATGTTTTTTAGCATTTATCTTCTTTGTGACCCCATGTGTAGTTCCATTTTTGAAGTTCACAATCCCGCCTTATTCATGGCTACAATGCATTTTAACAATACAATCCTTTTTAAGTAAAAAACAATTATTTGTAAATAAAAGCAACCCACTGCATTCTAAAGTAGTAGTGACAGCTACATAGTGACTGTGGTCCTAATATTAGCTTTTAGGTAACCCAGTAAGTTAGTAAGGCAGCTGATTAATGGCAGAGAAATTCACATATGAAATTCTAGTCTTACAAAATATTAGCTTAAAAAATAAGACTTTATTTTACTAAATTCTCAACTATTCTTTTTTTTTTTTTTTTTGAGTCAGTCTTACTCTGTCGCCCAGGTGGAGCACAGTGGCATGATCACAGCCACAGCACCCTCAATCTACTGCTTCAGCCTTCCAAGTAACTGGAAATACAGGCATGCGTCACCACACCCAGTTAATTTTTTAATTTATTGTAGATGAGGTCTCGCCAAGTTGTCCAGGCTGGTCTTGAACCTCTGGACTCAGGCAATCCTCTCACCTCTACCTTCCAAAATGCTGGGATTACAGGCATGAGCCACCACGCCTGGCAACATTTGTTCTTGTTAATAGGCATGGAGCTCACACTCATCATGTTCTTTTCCAAATTTAAGACTTTATCTTCCTCTTTCATTTAGGGTCGAGCTCCATCATTGTCCAGATCAGTTTCTTTTGCAAGAGTACAAACTTCAAGAGTCTTCCACTTCTTTTTACTATTTTATACTTTTCATGTTTTCTAAAATACTTATGTGTCGGTGAGGATTAAGCTCATTACGAAGTATCTTTTTTTTTCTTTTTTTTATTTGAGTCGGAGTCTCACTCTGTTGTCCAGACTGGAGTGCAGTGGCACGCTCCCAGCCACCGCAGCCTCGACCTGCTGGGCTCCAGCAGTCCTTCCGCCTCAGCCTTCCTTAGCTGGAACTACAGGCGCGCGCTACCATGCCCGGCTAATTTTTAATTTATTGTAGAGATGAGGTCTCACCAAGTCGCCCAGGTGGGTCTCGAACCCGCGGGCTCAGGCAATTCATTCACCTAGGCCTCTCAAAGCACAGGATTACAGGTTGAGCCACCGAGCCTGGCCACGAAGTATCTTAAACAAGAGAGAAGTCTGTTTCTCTCTGATGTCAAAGGAGACCGGAGGCAGCAGTGGCAACACCCTCTCTGCCTGAGCAGCCGCTGGAGTCATAAGTCTGGAATGACATTCACACGTGCAGAGCCTAGGACATCCTACAGAACCCACCTGGCACCCGGCTCACTTAGCTTTGCAGGACACAGAACAAGAAAAGCACACTAGCAACGCACATGAGGCTATTTCAGCAGGAGTCTCTACTCCAGTCTCCAATTCCAGATCACACATAAGGAAACATGACCATCTGGGTGGGTGCAGGCATCACCAGGCTCAGAAGCTTCATGTTCCACAGAATGAGTTCTCTTGAAGCAGCCTGTGAGTGTAGCTGCTAGGAATCTTAGCAATAAGAACACCACACTTGGCTGGGCGTGGTGGCTCAGCCTGTAATCCCAACACTTTGGGAGGCTGAGGCGAGAGGATTGCCTGAGTCCAAGGGTTCGAGACCAGCCTGGGCAACTTGGTGAGACCTTGTAAATCACAAAAACTAGCCAGGCTTGGTGGCGTGCATCTGTGGTTCCAGTTACTTGGAAGGCTGAGGCAGAATGATCGCCTGAGCCCAGCAGGTCGAGGTTACGGTGACTGTGAGTGTGCCACTGCACTCCAGCCTGGGCGAGAAGAGTGAGACTCCAAATTAAAAAAAAAAAAAAAGAACACCACACTTCAGGAATCCCAAAGCCTATGTTTTCCAGTGAGCATTTATATAGTACTTGTATAGTCCTCTTGGTCCAGATAATTTACCAATAAGAAGTCTTTTTTTTTTTGGAGTGAGGATCTCACTCTTCTGTCTCAGCCACTGGAGTAGCTGAGACTACAGGCACACACCACCATGCCTGGCTAATTTTTTTATTTTTGTAGAGAAGAAGTCTCACTATGTTGCTTAGGGTAGTCTCAAACGCCTGGGCTCAAACAATCCTCCTGCTTCAGCCTCCCAAAGTGCTAGGATTACAGGAATGAGCCACTGCACTCAGTCAAGGGGTCATTTTTAACCATAAACAATATTGCCTAGTACTGTAGCTGACATTCCATTATTATCTTACTTGGTAGGTTTCCAAAGAAGTGGTGCTGACAGGCAAACTCAAGGTCATTTTGCCAGGGAGAAAGAGAAAGGGTTTACCCTTTTACTGAGAGCAATCAGGGAAGTCTTGCAGCATCAGGGCGGTCTTCCACAGTGCTGCTCTGCTACTCATGGCTTCTATTTCCAAGGCTGCTTTAAAGCCCCAGGACCCTGCTGGAGCTCTGGCCACCACCTTCATGTTCCAGCAGGAAGAAAGAGAGAATGAACCGACCTGCCTCCTCTTACACCTTTACATATAAGGAAGCTTCCCAGAAGCGCTCCTCAACACTTCTGACTCCATGCCAAAGGCCAGGGCAGTCAAAGGGCCACATGCATCTGCAAAGAAAAGCAGGCAGATGGCTAACCTAAATATATTCTGGAATTTGTTACAAAGAAGTAAAGGAATACTTGAAAGGATGAGACGGAAGTATCACCTGAGTCCAGCAGGTCAAGGCTGCGGTGGCTATAAGCGTGCCACTATACTCCAGACTGGGCAACAGAGTGGAACTCCTACTCAAAAAAAAAAAAAAAAAGTAGGGAAACAGATAACTGAGGCTGGCAATTAGCAGTCTCTCCTATATATACACATGGTAGGAAAATTAAGCTTCTTATTAAAAGCTGAGCCTAGGCCAGGCGTGGTGGCTCACTTCTGTAATCCTAGCACTTTGGGAGGCTGAGGCAAGAGGACTTCCTGAACCTGGAGGTTCAAGACCAACCTAGGCAACTCGGCAAGACCTTGCTTCTACAAAAAAAAATGTTCTAAATTAACCAGGCGTGGTGGCACACGCCTGTAGTTCCAGCTACTTGGAAGGCTGAGGTGGAAGGATCGCCGGAGGTTGAGGCTGCAGTGGCCTTGAACGTGCCACTGCACTCCAGCCTAGGCAACAGAGTGAGATTCCATCTCAAAAAAAAATAAGTAAATAAAAGCCAAGACTAAAAAAGTCATACAAAAGTGGGAAGATATGATTTGAAATGCTTTTGTCAAGGTAAGTTGTTTTCCAATTAAATCGTAAAAAGAAGAAAACTTTTTACAGAAGAAAATTCCTCATCCTAGAACATTAGCTCTCCAACCTTTTAAAACAGTCATAGCTCTCTATCAGTTGTGAGATGTCATTAGTGTGATGTATGCTTTCACTTACTAGTACTAGGCTAAATTGTATGCAATTGCTGGTTTTGTAGTCAGAAACAAATAGTGAAAATCTCATGTAGCTCAATCTATAACAAAGTATCAAAGTTTGTAAATAATTTACTTAAAAAGATACAAATTAGCACAGATTTATGTTCCTGCCATAATAAAATGGCCACTCCTGTTGAATTCCAATAACCCCTAAATGGGAAAGGAGTGAAATTATACTAGAATATTCAGAATGATGGCTTTATTCTCAAGCACTTCTAAATTATTTTCTGTTCCTAGATAAAATATATATTGTGAAAAAATATCCCCCCAAAGATTTCCATGCCCTAGTTTCAAACGTGTATGTTAAGTCACATGGCAAAATATACTTTTACAGATTGAGTTAAGGTTACAGAACTTAAAATCAAGAGATCTGAGAGGGCCCAATGTAATCAAATGGACCTTTCACAGTGGAATGGAAGACATAGAGTAGATCAGAGAAAGGGGACGGCAGAAGAAAGAACAGGAAGGTTCAACATGGGAGAGGACCTCGCCCACCACTATGGCTCTAAAGATAAGGGGAACGTGAGCCAGTGATGCAGCAGCCTCAGAAGCTGAACGTGGCCCTCAGTGGACAGACAATCCTAAAACCGGCCGTGAGTGTGCCACTGCACTCCAGCCTGGGCAACAGAGTGAGACTCCCAACTCAAAAACAAAAACAAAAAAACCAGGCAGCCCCCTGGGGTCTCCTCCCACCATGGGAGCTTTACTGTCCCTCAATAAATCCTGCTGTTAAAAACAAACCAAAAAAACCTCATATTTAAAGGACTCACCAGATAAGAGTCCCTAAAGTTATTTGAATTATATTTTTGAAAATTCAGGTTGGACTCGGTGGTTCAGCTTGTAATCTCAGCACTTTGGGAGGCTGAGGCGAGTGGATTGCCTGAATCTGCGGGTTCGAAACCAGCCTAGGCAACTTGGTGAGACCTTATCTCTACACTAAAAAATAAAAAATAAAAAAATTAGATGGGCATGGTTGAACACACCTGTAGTTCTGGCTACTTGGAAGGCTGAGGTGGAAGGACTGCTGGAAGGATCGCTGGAGCCTAGCAGATCGACACTTGGCTGGTCATGAACATGCCACTGCACTCCAGTCTAGGCGACAGAGTGAGACTCCAACTCACAAAAAAAAAAAAAAATTCAACTCATGTCTGGTCCCGAATGATTCTGGTAGAATAAGTTGTACTATGACAGGTGTGTATAGCCAACAAGAACAGTACAAGAATGAGCCACCGAAAGCCACGCCGCTGTTGGTTTTATATAAGAACCAAAACGTCCATGACTAGCTGTCGTGACAAACATTTCCTTCAGGAATGATTTCTAAGGCTGCATCTTGAATTTCCATAAAAATAGAACCTTCTGTCTCAGAGGGGATGTCAAGCAGACCAGAATCCTCCATTTCTGAGTGCAGTGCTTTCTCCTGCTCACAACTCAGGTGGGAACTGTCTTTCACCTCGTCCTCTTCCAACTCTGAAGATTTATCTGGGGCTGCAGTTACTACTTCTTCATCTTCATTTTCATGTAGAAAGCTACAGATCGTGTTGGGTCTGTAGGAGAAATCATTATCTTTGATTTGCAGCCATTCCACCCCACCTAATTTGGGGGAGAGGAGAAATGAACCAAGAAAGAAACATGAAAAAGAAATTTTAATAAAAAATATATATGTACATATATACATATATTTATATAAAAGGCGTGGGGTAGTAAGGTATATTTTTCATGTAAATTTCATCCTATGAATATGTATCAAACGAAAACCCCAACATAAACCAAGGAACATGGTGTCTATGCCTATGGATAAAACAACCACGCGCTTTCCATCCTCCTCAGAACTCTGAAATGCCTCCAGGGAATGTTCCCCAGGATCACTACAAGTCATTACTCCAGTCGCTATTCCATGCCCTTCATCCAGAGTCCAGCTCTCACCTCATCCTGAGAGACAACCTGAGTGCTCTGTCATCTGGGCCATCAAGGGAACTCTGTCCCCTCCCTGTCCCATTCAATTTTCATCGTGTGATGGGTGACAACACTCTACTGCCTTCCCAGATCATTTTGGGTTGGAATATCCAATTGTGGAATAAGAAGCTCTCAACAAAACAAACTCAAAAAAGTGTGTTCCTTTCCATACTCAGTCAGAACTCCAGTCTCTCAAAACCCCAAGACAGGAAGTCCTCCAACAATGCTAGTCATGTTTCTTCCTTTATCCTATGACCTTCTGGATCCTCAATCATTTCTGTGGCAAGCCCAAGCCATGCACTTTCCTCTTGGAAACTCTATGTGCTGTCCTGAGACACCCTGCCCTGTTTAGCCACCCAGTCCACGCATCCACTTCTCCTTTTACCACCACAGACTAACTCCTTTGCAGCTGTTTGAGGAAGTTTCCTACCTGCTGATCCCAACGCCTTTTCATGTAACTCCTGGAAAGTCTCCCACTATCAAAAATGGTATTAGCCCCTTTCCCTCCAGTTCAGCTTCAACTATAGACTTTTTTTCTTTTTTTATGGAATAACATTGTTTTCCTAGTCACCCAGGCTCAAAACCTGTTCTGTTCCTAGACACAATACTTATTATGATAGACTGAAAAATAGCCTCCCAAAGATTTCCATGTCCTGATCATAAATTTATTGTTATTGACAGATATGGTCAGCTTTGTCAAACTATTGATCATATCACATACTTTTTCTATTTGTATAGCAGCAGTTTATTTAGGTATTTATTTATTTTTGTAAGACTCTGTCACAGGCTGGAGTGCAGTGACAATCATAGCTCACTGTGGCCTCGAACTCCTGGGTTCAAGCAGTCCTCCCACCTCAGCCTCCTGAGTAGCTGAGACTACAAGTGCTTGCCACCATGCCCAGCTAATTTTTTTTATTTTTTGTAAAGCTGGGGTCTTGCTATGTTGTCCAGGTTGGTCTTGAACAATCCTCCCACCTTAGCCTCCTAGAGTGCTGGGATTACAGGTGTGAGCCACCATGTCCAGTCTATTATTTTTTAGAATCTGTTCAGTTTTAGTGTTTTTTTTTTTTTTTTTTGAGTCAGGGTCTCGCTCTGTTGCCAAGGCTGAAGTACAATGGCATAATCATGGCTCACCAGAGCCTCTAACTCATGGGCTCAAGTCATTCTCCCACCTCAGTCTTTACTCTGTTATTTAGCATAATACTCAGCATATAACAGATACTTAAAATAGAATGAATTGGCCAAGTGTGGTGGCTCACATCTGTAATCTCAGCACTTTGGGAGGCCAGGTGAGAGAATTGCTTGAGTCCAGGAATTTGAGACCAGTCTGGGCAACATAGTGAGACCTTGTCGCTACAAAAAAATAAAAATATTTATTGGATGTTGAGTTATATTAATCTATGTCTGTTTCTTGCTTTTCTTTTTTTTTTTTTTAGTTGGAGTCTTACTCTGTTGCATAGGCTGGAGTGCAGTGGCACCATCACAGCTACTGCAACCTCAACCTCCTGAGCTCAGATGATCCTTTTGCCTCAGTCTCCCAAGTAGTTGAAACTACAGGTGTGCGCCACCAAGTCCAGCTAATATTTTTAACTTATTGTAGAGATGAGATCTTTCCATGTTGCCCAGGCTGGCCTCAAACTCCTGGGCTCAGGCAATTCTCTCGCCTTGGCCTCCCAAAGTGCTGTGATTCCAGGCCTGAGCCACTGCGCCTGGCCCCATGTTTGTTTCAATGTGATTTACTTTAGAATTTCTAGGGTTCCTAGAAGGTAGGGGTCACAGCTCCAGTCTGTTTTGCTCAGCCTTCCATATGTTGCCATGTTTCCCAGCCAGCCTCCGGGATGGTTCCCAGTGATCTTCACCTCTGGGATTCATGCCCTGTGCAGTTCCCTCCAGCACAGAACAGGATACTGCAGAAAATCACAAGAGGATGACTTCTAAGGCTGATTCATAAAAGGCACTGTAGCTTCTACCTTGTTGCATGGATTACTTTATCTGAAAGAAGCCAGCAACAATGTCAGGAGCAACTGAGTCAGTCCTGTGGGAGGGAAGTCCACAGGGCAAGGATGAAGCCTCTGAAAACAGCCAGCCGTGTGACTCACCCAGTGAGAGGACGGAGCCCAAAATGGAGTTTCTCTGGTCTCCTTGAGCTCATACACAACAATAATCCTTTCCCAGAACTCTGGGTGAGTCACAAGACATTAAGATTAACATCTCCCAAGAATCTGTCTTTCTACTACCAGCCCAACCCTTCTGGTCCATGTGATTAACACCCCCAACCCCCAGCACGGACCACCCATCCCACTACACACCCACTTTTGTCACATGCTCATGACTGATCCACTCATCTATCCAGTTGTCAGAGATACGAGAGACAGACCCCCTCACCATGACGTGAGTGCTTGCCAGTCTGCCCCCACTAAAAGGGAAGCTTTTGAACTCAAGTATTTGCAGTCAAATGTTCCTTAAGTGTCTGGCCCCCTCACCAATCCTAGAGAAGTGGATATACCCTTTTTCTCTACTTTCTAAATAAGCATTCCTTTTCTAATCTAATTTCTGTGCAATTCTTTGCACACCTGCAACACCAGCTCAGTTCACTGACCTAACACACATCTTACAATCAGATCTTCCCGCATCAGTCGAGCGTTCAGATAATGCAGCCCGACAGCACACTGCCTGCAACCTCATGAGAGACCAAGTCAGAAACACCCAGCTAAACTGCCCCCAGACCCCTGAGTCACAGAAACTGTGTGAGATGCTGGTTTTTGTTGCTGTTATTTTCTGCTGTTAAGTTTAGGGGTAACCTGTTAGGCAGCAGCAGGTAACTTACAGACTTGAATAGCTGGTTGCTAATTTATTTGACTACAAAACACCCATCTCCTCAAAGATCTATCAGCTTATTAAAGACTAGAAGAAGCGGAAATTCATAACTTCCTTTAATAAGAATATCTAGGCCTGGCACGGTGGCTTACGCCTATAATCCCAGAACTTTGGGAGGCTGAGGCGGGAGGACTGCTTGAGCCAGGAGTTCAAGAAGAACCTGGGCAACATAGCAAGACCTAGTCTACAAAATAATTAAAATATCAGCCAGGCGTGGTGGCGTGCATCTGGAGTCCCAGCTACTCAGGAGTCTGAGGCAGAAGGACTGCCTGAGCCCAGGAGGTCGAGGCTGTAGTGAGCCATGATTGTGCCACTGCACTAAGCCTGGGTAACAGAGTGAGACCCTGACTCAAATAAATAAACAAGCCGAGGGTGGTTGCTCACGCCTATAGTCCCAGCACTTTGGGAGATAGAGGCAAGAGGACTGCCTGAGCCCACAGGTATGAGACCAGCCTGGACAACTTGGTGAGACCTTGCCTCTACAATAAATCAGCCTCTTATAAAAATCAGCCAGGCGTGGTGGTGCATATCTGTAATTCCAGCTAGTTGTAAGGCTGAGATGGAAGGATTGCCTGAGCCCAGCAGGTCGAGGTTGCAGTGGCTGTGAGCGTACCACTGCACTCCATCCTGGGCAACAGAGTGAGACTCCGAATCAAAATAAATAAATACATAAATAAACAAAACAAATATAAAGCCAGTCTCTTTCAATTAGCCTCTTGGGAAAGGTTATAAAGCTGACAGAAGTTCCCAGGGGATCTCCTGGGGTTAAACTCTGAGAATCTAGCACTACAATCACTATATCCACTCCACTTTGGAAGCTTTTCTTCCCTCGCCAGATGGGCAATATGCCAACATGTTAACTGGATCTGAGGGTTACCCCCTCATCTCACATGTGAGCGTGGAAACCCAATCACCACACGTATGAACTAGAAAAGGGTACAAGAAGTTAGAGCGAAGAGGAAAAACAGAGGGAGGACAAAGGAAGGGAGAGAGAGGTACTGCACAACTCCCTCAGGCTTGGGTGTCACAGCAAGGTCCCCGTCAAAACCCTCATGACTGTTTAATGCAAAGCAGATAGAGGTGTTGTACATGTCCCCAAGCCCTTGGCTGCGTTGGATCCACTGGATTTTAAACCTGGGCTTGGCACTTCTCACAGAGCACCCTCGATTTTAACATATAAAACATATACATAGAGTTACTGCTCCAAAGTGTAAGTACTGACTTGTTCTGGCTGCAACGCAAGACTGTCAAGGTCAACATGGGATCACCCATTTTCAGAGAATTGTGTGAACTAACCTATGTTTTCTTCTCCTTCCTTCTTTTCTGTCAAAAGAGTTCTTGTCATGCTGAGTTTCTTCATCGTGTGGCATTTATATTTTAGCACTGTTTTATTACTGCCTTCTGTATCCACTGGAACATAAAATGAACTCAATTATTACACTGCTTAATGCTATTAAATAAAACAGTGATGTAAAGGCCCAATAATTCCAGTTTGGGGAGTTACACTAAACTACTTCCTATCAAGATAGTGTAATAAATTTAAGTTGTGCCTCATTCCTCCTGTTGCAAGCATATATAAATGACAGATGAAATACAAAACATCTGAAGGCACAACAAAAACAAACACCTCCAGAGGGAAAGAAACAGAGTTAGGAGTGAGGCTAAAGCCACAAGCCTAACAGGCTCCCACCCTGTGGTGGGAAACAGGGGCCAGAGATCTGACCCTGCAAGGTACTGGAACCTAAAATTCTACCCCTCAAAGTGAAGGACAAGTCAGACTTGTTACCTGAAGTCAGAGTGTACAGCGGGACATTCCCGGTCAGGAAAGAAGTTGGGGAAAAACTTGTTGCCAGCCTTCTGCCTGGAGCTGAAGCTTTTAGAAAACTATGCTTGGGCAGGAGTGGGGAGGCTCTGGGCCAAGGCAAGGAGCACTGAGGCTGCCCTGCACCACTGCTGTAAGCACAAGCTGGCGTCACACTTTAAAGAGCAACACACGGTGTCTACTGAGCTGACCCTCATGAAATTGGTAACACCACATGGCTCAACCTAACAGTAAAGCCAAAGATACATATACTCAGACACTCAGTCCTCAATCTCCAGGTGAACACCTTAGGGCCATTTACCATGTATACACAAAGAGACACAAAAAGGAGTATGTGTAGCTGCATCTTTGTAGTGAGATCATGAACAGAATTAAATGTGGCTCAGCCAGAAGCAAAGACTCATACCTGTCATTCCAGCACTTTGGGAGGCTGAGGCAAGAGGATTGCCTGAGTCCAGGGTTTCGAGACCAGCCTGGGTAACTTGGCGAGACATCATCTCTACAAAAAATTAAAAAATTAGCCAGGCATGGTAGTATGCACCTATAGTTCCAACTACTTAGAAGGCTGAGCCCAGCAGGTTGAGGTTGTCACTGTACACCAGCCTGCACTCTAGAGCAAGATTCCAATTCAAAAAATAAAATAAAACAAAGACAAAAATGGTATCTACCCCCACAGAATTGTGGTGAAGATTTGGGCCAGTATAACAATCACTTACCGTGTTCAACATTTTCTTCAAATATAACACAGGTCCCAAGAGTGTCTGCAAAAAATTTGAAGATAAGTTGCTGAAAGTCACATTCTCTGAAAGCCATATTTTTTAAAAAAAGGAGTTCATCTACCTAACACCCACCTACCTTCATATTCCCCAGCAAAGACATAGCTGTCCACCTGCAGAATGGGCCGCTCAGTGTCAATTCCCTAAACAGAAGAAAGGTTCATGAAAAAACCATTATCAGAAAAAGCCTTCACCATGACAACTTTGCTACCAAGGAAACTGATCTCCAAACTGGGGACTCTCTAGAACAGGGTGTCCAACCTCTTGGCTAACCAGGGCCACATCAAGTAAAGAGGAACTGTCTTGGGACGCACATACGTTATATAATATAGTTAGTGTATATACACAATAAAGCTTATTTTATCTTTAAATATTTTTTATTATAAAGTGAGAAATGAGGACAATATGAAACTAGTGGGAAATTTGACCTTGTGTTTATAAAATGAATCTATCCACGTCTGGTTCTGTGAAGCCGTCACAATTCTTAGTGAGTTCTCAAGGTGCTCATCAGAAATGTTTGTTCGAATTGTCCTCTCCATGTATTTCATTATTGAAAACAACTGCTCACAGATATATGTGCTGCCAAAAAGCAATGTCATGAGTAAGATGGGACTGTGAATTTCGCAAAAGGAACTTCGCATGGGGTCATAAAATAAACGCTAAAAAACATGTGATATTAAAAGCGTGTGGGGCTGTGTGACCAGCTCTCCTGGGCTGGATGTGCCTGCCCTAGAGCATCCTGTCAAGGCTGTGATCACAGCAGCTGTGGTCCCAGGGTTACTAGCTCATACTCAAGTAGCAAAGACTATTTCAATCCATACCTTCTTCAAGCTCAAGGTGAGAATAGAGGAAGCTTTGTCAGGTTGAACAGTAATTCAAAGACTTTAGGGTAAAGTGGTAAACAGACTTGGTGCTTCCCAGGCCTAGCCCAAGGCCAGGGCAGGGTGTGGGACCCTGAAGTCTCTTCCCAGCAGGCACTTTCCCCACTCCTCCCAGGTCCACCCTGTGCACACTGAAGGTCCTCCCTTCACTGTGTTCTTCCCCCTCACTTTCTAAAATGAGTGTTCTTTTCAATATACAAAAGGTGACCAAAAAATGTATTCACGTTTTAAGAAAGGAAAAAACAGTATTAAAATGGTAAATGGCCGGGCTCGGTGGCTCAGCCTGTAATCCCACGCCTTTGGGAGGCTGAGGTGAGTGGATTGCCTGAGTCCAGGGGTTCGAGATCCGCCTGGGCAGCGACACCTCATCTCTACAATAAATAAAAAAAAAATCAGCTGGGCATGGTAGCACATGCCTGTAATTCCGGCTACTTGGAAGGCTGATGTGGAAGGATCCCCAGAGCCCAGCAGGTCGGAGCCCAGCAGGTCGAGGCTGCAGTGGCTGGGAGTGGCCACTGCACTCCAGCCTGGGCGACAGAGTGAGACTCCAACTCAAAAAAAAAAAAAAGAATAAATAAAAATAAAAATAAGCCGGGCTCAGTGGCTCAGCCTGTAATCCCGCGCCTTGGGAGGCTGAGGTGAGTGGACTGCCTGAGCCCGCAGGTTCGAGACCCGCCTGGGCAGCGAGACCTCATCTCTACAATAAATCAAAAAATTAGCCGGGCGAGGTAGCGTGTGCCTGTAGTTCCAGCTACTTGGAAGGCTGAGGCAGAAGGATCGCCAGAGCCCAGCAGGTCGAGGCTGCGGTGGCCAGGAGCGGCCACTGCACTCCAGTCTGGGTGACAGAGTGAGACTCCAACTCAAAAAAAATAAACAAATAAAAATAAAAAAACTCAAAAACAAAAAATTGTAAATGAATACAAGTCACATTTGACTTCTGCAATTCCAAGACGTGCATGTGACCTCCTCTACATTCCAGGACTCCTCTCCGGTCACACAATCAAGCAACGCCAGGCACTGTCTCCTATGTTTCCATAGTTCTAGGAGGACCCTTAGAGATCACAGCTTCTAAGGTCAAAACTCTTGTCTTGAATTTAACAAAATCGACAACACTCCCCCCAGCTCAGGAAGGCTCACCAATATCTTGCATTTATTTTCACATTTCGAGAGAAAGTCTGAGTCGATAATTCCTGACAGTTCCACGAGAACCAGCTGCTCCTGGAAGAGAAAAGCGAGTCAGCGTGAGGCGGGCAGGAGGAGGCGGCAGGAGGAGGCTGCAGGAGGAGGCCCGCGGTCTCCACGCTGCGACCCAGTCTCGCGACACCCCAGTCGTGTTCCCCCGCCAGGGAGCGGACCTCGTGGCCTAGGCCCTCCCCGGGCTCCCCCGGATCCAACGCGGACGCCCGGCGTTGAGGCCGGCCTCCCGGCCCCCGCGCGAGGTTACCTCCTCCTCCTCCTCCTCTTCTTCGCCCGCGTCCCCCGGCCTCCGCTCCTCGGCCGCCGCCATGGCCCCCGCCGTCACCCCCGCCATCAACAGCCCTGCCCGCCGGGCGCCGCCATCTTGGGTGAGGGCCGCCCGAGGGCCCAGCCGCTCCGTCCCGAGCCTTCCTGCCAGGACTCGAGATGG
>NW_007247765.1:13690-14455 GCF_000164805.1 Carlito syrichta | reverse complement strand
CGGGGCGGGGTCTGGCGCCGAGGGGAACCCGCCCGCCCAGCTGGGGGTGAGAGGACGGGGGCGGATAGCGTCGCCCGAACGGGCAAGAAGGACCCCGCGGATGGTAGGCCCCAAGCACAGAGTCCTGGGTGTGCGGCGGGTGACCGTACAGGTTAGGCAGGGTTGGTGACTTTCTTTTTGTTTTTTTTTTAATTAACTTATTTATTTGTGTTGGGTTGTTTTTTTTTTTTGAGTCTGGGTCTCACTCTGACGTCCAGGCTGGAGTGCAATGGCACACTCATGGCCACCACAGCCTTGACCTACTGGGCTCAAGTGATCCTTCCACTTCAGCCTCCCAAATATGCCCGGCTAATTTTCTTTCTTTCTTTTTTTTTTTTTTTTAATATTTATTGTAGAGATGAGGTCTCGAAAGGTGCTCAGGCTGGTCTCAGACCCCTGAACTCAGGCAGTCCTCTCGCCTCGGCCTCCCAAAGTGCTAGGATTACAGGCGTGAGCCACTGCGCCCAGCTGGTAACTTTCTGAAAGGCAGGTTTTAGGAAGCATCTGACATCATCCTTAGACATCTTACAGGCGGGGCCAGAACAGGGACCAGTCCACTCACTCCTCGGCTAATCAAGAGAAACCCATCAGATGAAGGACAGGGCTGCCCAGCCTCTGGCTCAGGATTTGGCATCATCATCACTGAAATCCTCAGGTTCGGCTGGACTCGGTAGCTCAGCCTGTAATCCCGCGCCTTGGGAGGCTGAGGTGAGTGGATTGCCTGAG
>NW_007247765.1:4212-13606 GCF_000164805.1 Carlito syrichta | reverse complement strand
GGAGCGGCCACTGCACTCCAGTCTGGGTGACAGAGTGAGACTCCAACTCAAAAAAATAAAAAATAAAATAAAACAAAATAAAATCCTCAGGTTCCCGTTGAAGGTGGAAGACTCAACCCCACCCCTTCACCCATCAAAGCCGTAGTCATGTTCATGAAACCACTTCCTAGTTCATGATCTTGCATATTCCAAAGTCTGACAGGTCTCCTATGAGGCAAAAATGTGTGTTCCAGAAAAGATCACTCCTCCTCCCATCCAAGGCAGAAAGATGGCAGTCTCTCTGCAGGGTTACCTGGGCTCCATCCCTTACATAACATATCAGTTACTGTGAAAATATACCTAGTTTTTAGTTAAAAGCAAAAGCACGGTCTTTCTGTGTTGAGAGACTTGCCTGTGTCAGGTCTTTCTGGCATGAATCTCCCTCTTCCCCACTCTTCTTGCTAATAAACTGTTTTAAGACTTCGCTGGCTGCTCTGGAAATCACTTCAGGGGCTAGTCAAAGAGCCCACGAGTAGCCAGGCGCGGAGGCTCACACCTGTAATCCAGCACTTTGGTTCGAGATAGACCTGGGCAAGTTGGTGAGACCTCATCTCTACAATAAATCAAAAAGTTAGCCGGGTGTGGTGGTGCATGCCTGTAGTTTCAGCTACTTGGAAGGCTGAGATGGAAGGATCGCCTAAGCCCAATAGGTAGAGGCTGCGGTGCCATGTGAATGTGGCACTGCACTCCAGCCTGGGAGACAGAGTGACACTCTGAAAAAAAAAGGAAAAGAAATAGGGTGGTGAGAATAAGAGTTTTCACTACAAGGTTGATTGTAAAGATTTCTGGTATGAAAATATTATGTAGGGCAACTCCTTTGGGTCCCCTCCCATTGTGGTAGCTTTTCTGTCCTCTCAATAAATTCTACTTTCTTAAAAGAAAGAAAAAAGCCGGGATCAGTGGCTCAGCCTGTAATCCCACACATTTGGGAGGCTGAGGTGAGTGGATTGCCTGAGCCCGCAGGTTCGAGACTCACCTGGGCAACTTGGCGAGCCCTCATCTCTACAGTAAATCAAAAAATTAGCTGGGTGTGGTAGCACACGCCTGTACTTCCAGCTACTTGGAAGGCTGAGGCAGAAGGATCGCCGGAGCCCAGCAAGTCGAGGCTGTGGTGACTGGGAGCAGCCACTGCACTCCAGTCTGGGCGACAGAGTGAGACTCCAACTCAAAAAAAAAAAAAGAAAGAAAAGAAAATATTATATAATGCTCCTAAAAAGATGATGGTGAGTAGGGTGTTTATTCTAATGATATTAGTATATTCAGCTATGAAAAATAAGGCAAAGTGTCCTGTAGCATCTTTGACGTTAAAGCCTGACACTAATTCGATTCACCTTCTGTAAGATCAAAGGGTGCTCAATTAGTTTCTGCTAGTGTTGAAATAAATCATATAGCTAGTGGTCATCATGGGAAAAATAACCAAGAATATCCTTGGGTCCTAATAAGGGTTGATAATGTGTTAAGATTATAGGCATGAGCCACTACTCTTGGCCCAAACAGAATTTTTATGAAAGTACCTCATGGATGTTTCTGGTTATGATTGATCTTTGTACTTAAAGACAGAATGATCTTGTGGTGAAGATCATTACCTTTGGAGTCTAAAAACTGTCCGGTTCTGTTGCATTATCAGCAGCAAGCCTTTGGGCAAATTAGTTATTGTGAAGATTAAATGGGATAATGCATGTAAAACAGATTTAGCTCAGCATTCTGCACATAGAAGCATTTGATGTACATTTAATCTATTGTTAGTATTAATATATACCTTCTTATTATTATGCCTTTTATTGTTCTATTTTATTTGGAGACTGGATCTTGCCCTGTCACCCAAACTGGAGTACAGTGGTACAATCATAAGATCACAACTCACTGCAACCTCAGATTCCTGGGCTCAAGCAGTCCTTCCACCTCTGCTTCCTGAGTAGCTGGGACTCCAGGTTAAAAACATTTTGGGCTGGGCGTGATGGGTCAAGCCTGTAATCCCAGCACTTTGGGAGGTGGAGGTGAGAGGATTGCCTGAGTCCAGGGGTTCGAGACCAGCCTGGGCAACTTGGCTAGACCTTGTCTCTACAATAAATCAAAAAATAAGCCAGGCATGTGGTGCATGCCTGTAGTTCCAGCTGCTTGGAAGGCTGAGGAGGAAGGATCACCTGAGCTCTGCAGGTCGAGGATGCAGTAGCCATGAATGTGCCACTGCATTCTAGCCTGGGAGACAGAGTGAGACTCCGATTCAAAGAAAAAAAAAGAAAAAGAAAAAATTAGATTATGTATCTAAAAATGCTTTATACACTGAAAAATTACATAAATTGCCTACTTTAAGAGGTAGTTAGGAAAGGATGAAGAGGAGAGAGTTCAAACTGAGGGAACAGCAGGAATGAAGGCTTGAGGAGTGAAAATATGTGTGTATTGCAAGGCCAGTGTCATAACTCAAGTGTCTCATTCAAATAAACAAGCCTCATACGTCTATCCAAAGTTATTATTGTTTGGTACTTGTCAATTAATTTTAATTCCAATTTTTATTTTTGAGTTGGAGTCTCTGTCGCCCAGGCTGGAGTGCAGTGGCACATGCACGGCCACTGCAGACTCGACCTGCTGGGCTCAGGCGATCCTCCCGCCTCAGCCTTCCAAGTAGCTGGGACTATAGGCGAGCACCACCATATCCAGCTATTTGTTCTTTTTTATGTACTGTAGAGACGAGGTCTGGCCAAGTTGTCCAGGCTGGTCTTTTTATTTATTTATTTATTTATTTATTTATTTAGAGTCAGAGTCTCACTCTGTCACCCAGGCTGCTCATGGCCACCGCAGCCTCGACCTGCTGGGCTCAGGCGATCCTCCCACCTCAGCCTTCCAAGTAGCTAAGCCACAGGCGTACGCCACCACACTTGGCTAATTTTTTTTATTTATTGTAGATATTAGGTTTTGCCAAGTTGCCCGGGTTGGTTTCAAACCACTGTTCTCAGGCAGTTCTCTCACCTCTGCCTCCCAAAGTGCTGAGATTATAGGCATGAGCCACCACAACTGGTTATTTTTATTTTTAAATAATTTTCAAAAGAACAGAGGGTTAAAAGTAAGCCTTCATCCTCGGGCCCAGCTCCCTTTTCTGAAGTCAACCATTTTTACTAGTTTCTTGTATGCCCTTTCAGAGGTGTTCTGTATATTTACCAAAAACGTGTGTGCAGAATCTGTAACATCATTCCAATATTATAGTATGGCACACAGCCTAGAAAACCATTCTGTGGGAGGAAGGAAGACATAGTATGAGCTCTGTGGTCTAGAGCTCCTGCCCTGTGAAATAAGATTAACACTAGAAACATCTCTCAGACTGAAAACAGGAATTTACTGGGCAGAAGCAGCAGCAGCTTTGAAGGACGGAAACACAGAAGCCTTTTGGTGGTTGGGCAAAATTTCTGCAGACTAATAGTTGGCCTTTATTCTTAATACCGTCTATTCTTATAATTCCTAAAAAGATAAAAGGGTCCAAATGTCAGTTTAGAAAGACTAAATTATCTATGCTTAAAAATAGAAGCAAGAGGCTGAGTGCCATGGCTCATGCCTATAATCCCAGCACTTTGGAAGACGGAGGCAAGAGGATTACCTGAGTCCGTGAGTTCAAGACCAGCCTGGGCAACTTGGTGAGGCATCGTCTCTACAATGAATCAGAAAATTAACTAGGCATGGTGGTGCGTGCTTGTAGTCCCATCTATTTGGAAGGCTGACGTGGAAAGATCACCTGAGCCCAGCAGGTCGAGGCTGTGGTAGCCATGAGTATGCCACTGCACTCCAGCCTGGGCGACAGAGTAAGACTTCAACTCAGAAAAAAAAAGAAGCAATAAACAAAATGTGGTATATCGATGGAGTCTTATTTGACAATAAAAAGGAATGATATAGCTGGGCTCAGTGGCTCATGCCTGTAATCCCAGCATTTTGGGAGGTGGAAGTGAAAGGATTGCCTGAGCCCATGGGTTTGAGAATAGCCTGGGCAACTTGGTTGACCTTATCTCTAAATAATTTTTTTTTTTAATTAGCCAGGTGTGGTAGCGGGTGCCCCTAGTTCCAGCTACTTGGAAAATTGAGATGGAAGGATCACCTAAACCCAGCAGATCGAGGCTGCGGTGGCCGTGATCATGTCACTGCACGCCAGCCTGGGTGACGGAGTGAGACTGCGACTCAAAAAAAAAAGGTATGATGTGACATAAAGATGCATGCAGCAACATGGATGAACTTGAACACAGTGCCAAGTGAGGGGAACCAGACCAAAGATCCACATGTTGGACTATTCCATGTATATGAAATGTCCAGAGTAGGTGTGCCTGTACAGAGAGAGAGCAGGTTGGTGGCTGCCAGGGATGGGGATATGCGGGAATGGGGCGTGACTGTTAGTGCATGTGGAGTTTCTTTTTGGGGTGCTAAAATGTCATAGAGTTAAATGTGATGGTCGCATAAAACCCACTATTATATATTTTTAAAGGATTTTTTTTTTCTGAGGCAGGGTCTCACTCTGTCACCCAGGATGGAGTACAGTGGCATCATCATGGCTCACCACAACTTCAAACTCCCGGGCTCAGACGATCCTTTCACCTCATTCTCTGGAATAGCTGAGACTCCAGGTACACACAACCATGCCTAGCTATACACTTTTTTTTAGCGACAAGGTCTCCCTGCTTTGCCTAGGCTGGTCTCAAACTCCTGGGTTCAAGGAATCCCTTTGCCTCAGTCTCCCAAAGTGCTGGGTTTACAGGCATGAACCACTGTGCCTGGCCTTAAAATGGTGGTTTTTATGATATGTGAATTATGTTTCTTGATAAAACTGTTATTAAAAAAGAAGAATAGAAATAGCTAGTTTTAAACTGAACAGGTACAAGAAAAATTGCTTGGGATGACCAAAGAAAATTTTTTAAAGGCCAGATTGGGGCTAGGTACCATGGTGACAGCATAGAAGTGTAATTTGGTTCTGGATCCAGAAAAGGACCCATATCTGAGAGGGGGACAAGTTGGTAAGGGTCAAGTGTTGTTTGCTTACTTTAACAGAACCCACTTTAAGCCTTGTCATCCAGCATTAAGGCTGTTAATAGTGGGTTTTATGCGACCATCACTATTAACTCTATGACATTTTAGCACCCCAAAAAGAAATTCCACATGCATTAAGGCTGTTGAAATAATTTGATAAATATATTGGAAGCCAAATGTGAGGTTGAACCCAGGAAGATACACCCTCAAAGCTTGGAGTGTTCCAGAGTCTGCTATAAGCTGGAAGCCATTTCTAGGAAAGTTTAGACCAGGGGTGGCCAACCTCTTGGCTTCCCTGAGCTGCATCGAGTAAAGAGGAATTGTCTTGGGCCACACATACATTATATAGTATAGTTAGTGTATATATATCATAAGACTTCTTTTATTTCTTATGTTTTTTATTATAAAGTTTAGAAAAATAAGAACAATGTAAAACTAGTGGGAAATTTGACATTGTTTTTGTAAAACTGATCTATCAATGTCTAGTTTGATGGAAGTGGTTGCATTTCTTAGTGAGTTCTCAAGGTGCTCATCAGAAATGTTTGCTCGAATTTTGCTCTCCGTGTGCTCCATCACTGAAAACTTCTCACAGGGTATGTGCTGCCAAAAACCGATGTCATGAATAAGGCAGGGTTGTGAACTTCAAAAACGGAACTACACATGGGGCCACAAAGAAGATAAATGCTAAAAAGAATGTGATGTTAAAAGATTCTGTGGCCGGGCGCTCTAATACCCGTGGGCTCAGGCAATCCTTTTGCCTCAGCCTCCCAAAGTACTGGGATTATAGGTGTGTAATCCCAGTACTTTGGGAGGCTGTAATCCCAGTACTTTGGGAGGCTGTAATCCTGTAATCCCTGTAATCCCAGTACTTTGGGAGGCTGTAATCCTGTAATCCCTGTAATCCCAGTACTTTGGGAGGCTGAGGCAAAAGGATTGCCTGAGCCCACGGGTTTGAGATCAGCCTGGGCAACTTGGCAAGACCTCATCCCTACAATAAATTAAAAAATTAGCCAGGCATGGCGGTGCATGCCTGTAATTCCAGCTACTTGGAAGGCTGAGGCGGAAGGATCACCTGAACCCAGCAGGTCGAGGCTGTGGTAGCTGTCAGCATGCCACTGCACTCCAGCCTGGGTGACAGAGTGAGAGACTCTGACTCAAAAAAAAAAGAAAAAAGATTTTGTGAGGCCACATGATTAACTGTCCAGGGCTACATGCGGCCTGTAGGCCGTGGGTTGAATGTGCCTGATTCAGAGGAAGGGACAGAGGCCCCTCACACTGGAAATATCCTTTTGAGGTATTAGAGTGTTGAATACAGAAGTTACAATCATTGGCTGCAGGTGGCAGCATGTGGGCTAAAATGTCTGTGTGTAAAATAGTAAAATTTCCGGATTCAGAAACAAATCAGTGTCCTTTCCAATGTCAGTAGGTTATGCATTCATCAGCATAGCAATAATTTGAGAAGCTCATGATAAAATTCTTTACTCAGGGACAGGGTGTTACCACAAATCACAAGACCTCCCAAAGCAGGTTAATTTGGAAGCCTGTTTACTTTTAAACTGCCAAGTGTGACCCGCAAGTTATCAGTCTCATGACAGTCTCAAAAGGTAATTATTATCAAGAATGGTGTTCGAAATATTTAACAGCTAGCTAGCAGGGCACAGCTACCCAGCCATGTTAGAGCAGGGTTCCTGGAAAGCAGAGTCATGGGAGGGAATGAGCCAGAGGCTTGGGGCCGTTGCTTTTACCAACTGGTATGGAAAGATTTCACTAACTGAACAACTGGTGTGGTTTTCTCAGTGCACACAAGCAAAATATCAGCCCTCATGAGTCTAACTTCCGTTTTACACATTAGGAAACTGAGACTTGGAAAATTAGGAAACTTGCCGGTCACAGTGGCTCACACCTGTAATCTCAGCATTTTGGAGGGTGGAGATGAGAGGAATGCTTGAGCCCAAGGGTTCAAGACCAGCCTGGGCAACATGGTGAGACCTCACCTCTACAACAACAACAACAAAAATTAACTGGGCATGGTGGCGTGCACCTGTAATTCCAGCTACTTGGAAGGCTGAGGTGGAAGGATTGCCTGAACCCAGCAGGTGGAGTCTGAGGTGGCCATAAGAGTGCCACTGCACTCCAGCCTGGGTGACAGAATGAGACTCCTACTCAGAAAAAAAAAAAAATTAGGAAGCAGAGAAAGCAGGAGAAGCTTAGCTGACCTGGTAGTGATGCCAACCTCTGTATCAGTCTGGCCAGAATCAAAGGGATGAGGCCGAGCATCCAACCCTAAGAGCTGAAGGAAGACAAGATCAAAGGAGCTGCATATCTGATGAAACTGGCCAGCGCATCACTTTAGGACAAGACTCCAGTGGCCTTAGGATCAGAGGCCCTTGCTTTGCGAACTTGTCCATTGCCGGGTCTTCATCTTTTTGCTGTGTTCTCCACTGCATTTAGTAGCATGTGAATTACAACCTCACACTTGAACATATAAGAAAAGCTAGGTCAGGCACAGTGGCTCACACTTGTAATCTGAGCACTTTGGGAGGCTGAGGTAGGAGGATCACTTGAGCCCAGTAGTTCAAAACCAGCCTGGACAATCTAGCAATTTTGTCTCTACAAAAGCTGCCTACCCAAAGGAACAGATCGCTATGTTCATCACAGCATAATTGATACTTGGAAAGATGAGGAATCACCCAAATGCCCATCAACCAATCAGTGGATAATGAAAATGTGGTATATACACACCATGGAATACTATTCAGCCATCAAAAAGAATGAAATAATGTCTTTTGCAGCAACGTGGATGGAATTGAAGACTGTCATCCTATGTGAACTAATGCAGGAATAGAAAACCAAACACCACATGTTCTCACTTAGAAGTGGGAGCTGGCCAGGCATGGTGGCTCAGCCTATAATCCCAGCACTTTGGGAGGCTGAGGTGAGAGGTTTGCCTGAACCCGGGGGTTCTAGACCAGACTGGGTAACGTGGTGAGACATCATCTCTACAATAAATCACAAAAACTAGCCAGGCGTGGTGGCGTGCATCTCTAGTTCCAGCTACTTGGAAGGCTGAGGCGGAAGGATCGCCTGAGCCCAGCAGGTCATGGCTGCAGTGGCTATGAGCGTGTCCCTGCACTCCAGCCTGGATGACAGCGTGAGACCCTGACTCAAAAGAAAAGAAAAGAAAGAAAGAAGAATGGTGCTTTCTTTCTTTTGCTTAAATTAAGCTTGGGTTGGTCTGAGTTCAGTGGTGTTTACTACTAATTTATTACAGATTTATTTTTCCTTCCTCACTCTCACTGCTTCACTTGACTAGTCTAAAAAATAAAATGAAATGAAATAAAATAAACCTTGCCTCCAACCCCCATCACATCAGGCTGTCAGGAATCCCAGTTCCTCCCTACACTCCAGATCATGCGAGTATCTGACAAGGTCTGTCCATCCCTCAGCGCACATTGGTGATTCTTAGATTCTGTGTTGAAGTCGCACAGATCTCTGAAACACAGGAACTCAGTTCTAGGAGAGCATGGGGATCCTTGCATGCTTACAAACCCTCAGTTTTGAGGTCTGGCCTCTCTAAACCAGCCGTACTCAGGTCTTGATCTTGCTCAGGGCATAGAGAGAACTGGGACACACCAGTCCTTCCCAGCCTCAGCACACTTCTATTTTCTCTTACAGTTTGTTTGTCTGTTTGTTTTAGAGACAGGGTCTCTCTCTGACACCAGACTGGAGTGCAGTGGCTCAGGCTGGAATGTAGTGACATGATCACAGCTCACTGCTTCCTGGAACTCCTGGCCTCAAGTGATCCTCCCACCCCAGCCTCCCAAAGTACTGGGCTTACGGGGGTGGGCTGCCACACCAGGTCCATCTTCTACTCTTTTTAATAAATACTCTACTCCTGCCCTTTTTCCTCCCAGGCATCTAGCATAATTTCTTCAGTGAGCTCAGACTCTATCAATAAACAAATGAAGGAATAGTCTTTAAATAGCTTCAGCCTTTCACTCTTGAAACATACCAGATCAAGGAACACAAATGGCCTTGCTATGTGCTCAGAAGGGATAAAAGGGAAAACATAGGGCACTAGGATCTCTATCAAGTATCCTGCCCTATCAGTAAAATCCTTTGAAAAATTCAAACCTTGTCACATTTTGTTTTGTTTTGTTTTGAGCTGGGGTCTCACTCTGTCACCCAGGCTGCAGTGCAGTGGCATGCTCACAGCCACTGCAGCCTCGACCTGCTGGGCTTAGGTGATCCTTGCCCGAGGTAAGCCTGCAGGTTCGAGACCCGCCTGGGCAACTTGGCGAGACCTCATCTCTACAATAAATCAAAAAAATTAGCCGGGCATGGTAGTGCGCGC
>NW_007247765.1:0-3853 GCF_000164805.1 Carlito syrichta | reverse complement strand
CAGACTGAGCCACCGAGCCCGGCCCTCATCTCTATTTTAAAAAAAAAAAAAAAGGTGGCATGGTGACCTGGGCCTGTAGTCCCAGCTCCTCGGAGGGCTGTGGCAGAAGGATCACCTGAGCATGCTATTGCACTCCAGCCTAGGTTACCGAGGGAGACTCTGACTCAAAAAAAAGAAAGAAAAAAGCAAAAGGTCAATGTAATGTGGGAACTTGAGGGCTCAAAGTGCTCAGTGAAAGGAGATTTGGTGGAAGTGGCTGTCCTTGTGCCCTGGAGACCTTGTAGGTTCCTGGGATGTTGCAAAAGAGTGAGTGGCAGTGAGAGGTGTGAACACCTGGTTTTTGAACTCCTGTAAGGGGAGAGAAACCCTACCTAAAAAAAAAAAAAAAAAAATGCTGTAAGGGAAGAAAACTCATTCCAAAGTGTTCTAGGTAACCAGGTGCAGTGGCTCCTACCTGTAAACCCAGCACTTTGGGAGGCCAAAGTAGGAGGACTACTTGAGGACAGGAGTTCGAGAACAGCCTGTCTCATTTCAATTTAAAACGAAAAATTTTTTTTGAGTTGGAGTCTCACTCTATCACCCAGGCTGGAGTCAGTAGCACGCACATGACCACCACAACCTTGAACTGCTGGGCTCGCCTGATCCTTCCACCTCAGCCTCTCAAAATGCTGAGATTACAGATGTGAGTCACTGAACCTGTCTCAATTTTATTTATTTATTTTTTCGAGTTGGAGTTTCACTCTGTCGCCCAGACTAGAGTGCAGTGGCATGCTCACAGCCACCGCAGCCTCGACCTGCTGGGCTCACCTGATCCTTCCGCCTCAGCCTTCCAAGTAGCTAGAACTACAGGCATGTACCACCATGATTTTATTGTAGAGATGAGGTCTTGCCCAGGTTGGTCTCAAACCCATGGGCTCAAGCATCCTCTTACCATGGCCTCCCAAAGTACTGGGATTATAGGCGTGAGCCACTGCAGCTGGCAGCCTGGCTCAATTTTTTAAAAATAATTTTTTTTTAAGTGAGAAAGCAGGATTTGTTGAGGACACAAAAGCTCCTACAGTGGGAGGGGACCCAAGGGGGTTGCCCAAGAAGAAATTTAAAGAAACCAAAAAAACAGAAATGTTCTAAGTAAAGAACTTCTACTGCTAAAAAGAATGGCCAACAGAATGAGGAGAAATTTACAAGTCAGTTGGAAAAAACCAAGTAAGAGGCAAATTACATAGCTTTCTGCAGGGGCAAGTTGGAGCTAATAAGCCAGGTACGGTACGGTGGCTCACGCCTACCATCTCAGCACTTTGGGAGGCCGAGGCAAGAGGACTGCCTGAGCCCAGGAATTCGAGACCAGCCTGGGCAACCTGGCGAGACCTCGTCTCTACAATAAATAAAAAAATTAGCTGGGCGTGGTGGCATGTGCCTGTAGTTCCAGCTACTTGGAAAGCTGAAGTGGAAGGATCGCCTGAGCCCAGCAGGTTGAGGCTGAAGTGGCCATGAGCATGCCACTGCGCTTCAGCCTGGGCGACAGGGTGAGACTCCAATTCCAAAAAAAAATGTAATTTGAATGGAAGGGCCAATTGGTTTTGTTGTAGTTCATAAGAGGAATCATGACAAAAATTTGGAAATATAATTTCTGAGAAATATCATGGGATGTTGTGTTCCATATTCAAAAGCCTCCACGAGGAGGTGATAAATGGATTAAAAATTGTGAAATCTACACTTGCTTTAGGACACATTTTCCAAATTAAGAAAAGCCTGTATGAAAAATATATTTAGTAGCAGAATTCTAGTAAGAGAGCTTTTAGTATTGACATTTTGTCTTAAAAATAAACATTCTAGCCGGGTGTAGTGGCTCACTCCTGTCATCCCAGCACTTTGGGAGGCCGAGGTGAGAGGATTGCCTGAGCTCAGGGGTTTGAGACCAGCCTGGGTAACTTGGTGAGACCTCGTCTCTACAATAAATCAAAAAATTAGCTGGGCATGGTGGCGCATGCCTGTAGTTTCAGCTACTTGGAGGGCTGAGGCAGAAGGATTGCCTGAGCCCAGCAGGTCGAGGCTGCGGTGACCATGAGCGTGTCTCTGCACTCCAGCCTGGGCAACAGAGTGAGAGACTGAGACTCTGACTCAAGAAAAAGAAAAAAACGGAATTAAGATTCATTGAAACATCAGGCCGAGTGCGATGGTTCAAGCCTGTAATCCCAGCACTTTGGGAGGCAGAGGTAAGAGGATTGCCTGAGCCCAGGGGTTCGAAATCAGTCTGGGCAACATGGCAAGACCTCATCTCCACAATAAATCAAAAAATTAGCTGGGCATAGTGACACACACCTGTGGTTCCAACTACTTGGAAGGCTGAGGTGGAAGGATTGCCTGAACCCAGAATGTCGATGCTGGAGTGACCATGTACATGCCACTGCACTCCAACCTGGGTGACACGGTGAGACTCCAACTCAAAAAAAAAAAAAACCATTCTTTTTGTTTTGTTTTTTTGAGTTGGAGCTTCAGGCTGAAGTGCAGTGACATGTTCATGGCTACCACAGTCTCAGCCTCCTGGGCTTAGGCGATCCTTCCACCTCAGCCTTCTAAGTAGCTGGAACTACAGGCAGGCACCACCATGCCCAGTTAATTTTTTGATTTATTGTAGAGACGAGGTCTCGCCAAGTTGCTCAGACTGTTCTCGAACCCCTGGGCTCAGGCAATCCTCCTGCCTCGGCCTCCCAAAGTGCTGGGATTACGGACTTGAGCCACCGCTCCCAGCCTTATTCTGTTTTAGATCTGAAAACTAAACGCTACTCTAGTGGTTCTCCAACTTCAGCTGCACCAGAATCAGCTGGGGTGCTCGGTAAGATGCAGAATGCCCAAGCCCCGCAGAGTTTCTGAGTCAGCAGGTCTGGTATAGGAAAGGAAAGAAAACATGCATTTCTAACAAATTCCCAGATAATGCTGCTCTCTGGCCTAGAGAATACACTTTGAGAACCACAGTGCTAGTTGACAACAGAAGCTAACATTGCTTGCCAACAAGCAGATTCAACAAAATGTTGAGAACATACAAAGTACAGTACAGTACTCCAATTTGCTAGAAAGTAATGTTATAGGCCAGGCACTATGACTCACGCCTATAATCCCAGCACTTTGGAAGGCCAAGGCGGGAGGATTGCCGGAGCCCAGGCATTCAAGACCAGCCTGGGTAACTTGGCGAGGCCTCATCTCTACCATAAAAAAAATTCAAAAATTAGCCAGGTGTGGTGGTGCTTGCCTATAGTTCCAACTAACTGGAAGGCTGAGGTGGAAGGAACACCAGACCCCAGCGAGTTGAGGCTACAGTGGTCGTGAATGTGCCATTGCACTCTAGCCTGGGCGACAGAGAGAGACTCCAACTCAAAAAAAAAAAAGAAAGAAGACAATATTATAGACAGGGCGCAGTGGCTCATGCCTATAATCTTAGCAATTTGGGAGGCTGAGGGGAAAGGATTATCTGAGCCCAGGGGTTTGAGATCAGCTTTGGCAACGTAGTTGAGAACTCATATCTACAATAAATCAAAAAACTAGCTGGGTATGGTGGCTCACGCCTATAGTTCCAGCCACTTGGAAGGCTGAGGCGGAAGGATCACCAGAGCATAGCAGGTCGAGGCTGTGGTTGCCGTGAACGTGCCACTGCATTCCAGCCTGGAGGACAGAGTGAGACTCCAACTCAAAATAAAAGAAAAAAAAAAAAAGAAAGAAAGCAATGTTATATTAGAAATAAGACTATGAGCCGGGCTCGGTGGCTCAACCTGTAATCCCACACCTTTGGGAGGCTGAGGTGAGTGGATTGCCTGAGCCCGCGGGTTCAAGATCCGCCTGGGCAGGCGAGACCTCATCT